>NC_092235.1:70492524-70792524 GCF_036320965.1 Panulirus ornatus
CGCTTACTTTTCGCTCCTTACCTCTCAGGTTGCGCGCACAGCAGTCGGAGCGAAAAGCCCAAAGCGCTCCTAAATTTGCGCCCTACTCAGGTAGCGGCAAAGATCGGAGGGCAAAAATGGTCCGAACGCTCCGTTACTTTTCGCTCCTTCCCCGGCCTATCACGACTGTGTCCACAATGGCCGATCCGTTACTTTTCGCTCCTTACCCCGCTTCGTCTTTTGTCCTACCTCAGTTACCGCCCAGTTCGGAGGCAAAATGGTCCGGAGAGCATATTTGCTCCTACCTCTCTCTTTCACCCTATTCGGGCAAAAATGGTCCGAAAGTCCGTATTTCGCTCTTACTTTCGGCCATACCCTAGTGTGGGGCAAAAAGGTGGAGGCCTTACTTCGCTCCTACCTCTCGTTCCCACAGGTGTAGAGGGCAAAATGCTCGGATGGCCGACCTTCCGTTCCCTACCTCTCAGGTTAGCGCGCACAGCGTGTCGGAGCGCAAAAATGGTCCCGGAGACGCTCCGTTACTTTTCGCTCCTTACTTCTCAGGTTACGCGCACAGAGTGTCGGAGGGCAAAAATGGTCCCGGAGACGCTCCGTTACTTTTCGCTCCTTACCTCTCAGGTTAGCGCGCACAGCGTGTCGGAGCGCAAAAATGCCACCAGAAGCGCTCCGTAAATTTGCGCTCCTTACCTCTCAGGTTAGCGCGCACAGAGTGCAGGAGGGCAAAAATGGACTCGGATGTGCTCCGTCACCTTCCGTTCCCTACCTCTCAGGTTAGCGCGCACAAAGTGTCGGAGGGCAAAAATGGTCCCGGAGACGCTCCGTTACTTTTCGCTCCTTACTTCTCAGGTTACGCGCACAGAGTGCAGGAGGGCAAAAATGGACTCGGATGTGCTCCGTCACCTTCCGTTCCCTACCTCTCAGGTTAGCGCGCACAAAGTGTCGGAGGGCAAAAATGGTCCCGGAGACGCTCCGTTACTTTTCGCTCCTTACTTCTCAGGTTACGCGCACAGAGTGTCGGAGTGCAAAAATGGTCCCGGAGACGCTCCGTTACTTTTCGCTCCTTACCTCTCAGGTTAGCGCGCACAGCGTGTCGGAGCGCAAAAATGCCACCAGAAGCGCTCCGTTACTTTTCGCTCCTTACCTCTCAGGTTAGCGCGCACAGAGTATCGGAGGGCAAAAATGGCCTTGGATACGCTACGTCACTTTCCGCTCCTTATCTCGCAGGTTAGCGCCCACAGAGTGTCGGAGTGCAAAAATGCCACAAGAAGCGCTCCGTAAATTTGCGCTCCTTACCTCTCAGGTTAGCGCGCACAGAGTATCGGAGGGCAAAAATGGTCCCGGAGACGCTCCGTTACTTTTCGCTCCTTACCTCTCGGCCTATCCGTTACTTTTCGCTCCTTACCTCTCGGCCTATCCGTTACTTTTCGCTCCTTACCTCTCTGCTTATCACGCACATAGTGTCGGAGGGCAAAAATGGTCCCGGAGAAGCTCCGTTACTTTTCGCTCCTTACTTCTCGGCCTATCACGCACATAGTGTCGGAGGACAAAAATGGTCCCGGAGATGCTCCGTTACTTTTCACTCCTTATCTCTCAGGTTAGCGCACACAGAGTGTCGGAGTGCAAAAATGCCACCAGAAGCGCTCCGTAAATTTGCGCTCCTTACCTCTCAGGTTAGCGTGCACAGAGTGTAGGAGGGCAAAAATGGTCCCGGAGACGCTCCGTTACTTTTCGCTCCTTACCTCTCAGGTTAGCGCGCACAGCGTGTCGGAGCGCAAAAATGCCACCAGAAGCGCTCCGTAAATTTGCGCTCCTTACCTCTCAGGTTAGCGCGCACAGAGTATCGGAGGGCAAAAATGGTCCCGGAGACGCTCCGTTACTTTTCGCTCCTTACCTCTCGGCCTATCACGCACATAGTGTCGGAGGGCAAAAATGGTCCCGGAGACGCTCCGTTACTTTTCGCTCCTTACCTCTCGGCCTATCCGTTACTTTTCGCTCCTTACCTCTCAGGTTACCGCGCCCAGAGTGTCGGAGGGCAAAAATGGTCCCGGAGACGCTCAGTTACTTTTCGCTCCTTACCTCTCTGCTTATCACGCACATAGTGTCGGAGGGCAAAAATGGTCCCGGAGAAGCTCCGTTACTTTTCGCTCCTTACTTCTCGGCCTATCACGCACATAGTGTCGGAGGGCAAAAATGGTCCCGGAGACGCTCCGTTACTTTTCGCTCCATACCTCTCAGGTTAGCGCGCACAGAGTGTAGGAGGGCAAAAATGACCTCGGATGCGCTCCGTCACCTTCCGTTCCCTACCTCTCAGGTTAGCGCGCACAGCGTGTCGGAGCGCAAAAATGGTCCCGGAGACGCTCCGTTACTTTTCGCTCCTTACTTCTCAGGTTACGCGCACAGAGTGTCGGAGGGCAAAAATGGTCCCGGAGACGCTCCGTTACTTTTCGCTCCTTACCTCTCAGGTTAGCGCGCACAGCGTGTCGGAGCGCAAAAATGCCACCAGAAGCGCTCCGTAAATTTGCGCTCCTTACCTCTCAGGTTAGCGCGCACAGAGTGCAGGAGGGCAAAAATGGACTCGGATGTGCTCCGTCACCTTCCGTTCCCTACCTCTCAGGTTAGCGCGCACAAAGTGTCGGAGGGCAAAAATGGTCCCGGAGACGCTCCGTTACTTTTCGCTCCTTACTTCTCAGGTTACGCGCACAGAGTGCAGGAGGGCAAAAATGGACTCGGATGTGCTCCGTCACCTTCCGTTCCCTACCTCTCAGGTTAGCGCGCACAAAGTGTCGGAGGGCAAAAATGGTCCCGGAGACGCTCCGTTACTTTTCGCTCCTTACTTCTCAGGTTACGCGCACAGAGTGTCGGAGTGCAAAAATGGTCCCGGAGACGCTCCGTTACTTTTCGCTCCTTACCTCTCAGGTTAGCGCGCACAGCGTGTCGGAGCGCAAAAATGCCACCAGAAGCGCTCCGTTACTTTTCGCTCCTTACCTCTCAGGTTAGCGCGCACAGAGTATCGGAGGGCAAAAATGGCCTTGGATACGCTACGTCACTTTCCGCTCCTTATCTCGCAGGTTAGCGCCCACAGAGTGTCGGAGTGCAAAAATGCCACAAGAAGCGCTCCGTAAATTTGCGCTCCTTACCTCTCAGGTTAGCGCGCACAGAGTATCGGAGGGCAAAAATGGTCCCGGAGACGCTCCGTTACTTTTCGCTCCTTACCTCTCGGCCTATCCGTTACTTTTCGCTCCTTACCTCTCGGCCTATCCGTTACTTTTCGCTCCTTACCTCTCTGCTTATCACGCACATAGTGTCGGAGGGCAAAAATGGTCCCGGAGAAGCTCCGTTACTTTTCGCTCCTTACTTCTCGGCCTATCACGCACATAGTGTCGGAGGACAAAAATGGTCCCGGAGATGCTCCGTTACTTTTCACTCCTTATCTCTCAGGTTAGCGCACACAGAGTGTCGGAGTGCAAAAATGCCACCAGAAGCGCTCCGTAAATTTGCGCTCCTTACCTCTCAGGTTAGCGTGCACAGAGTGTAGGAGGGCAAAAATGGTCCCGGAGACGCTCCGTTACTTTTCGCTCCTTACCTCTCAGGTTAGCGCGCACAGAGTGTCGGAGCGCAAAAATGCCACCAGAAGCGCTCCGTAAATTTGCGCTCCTTACCTCTCAGGTTAGCGCGCACAGAGTATCGGAGGGCAAAAATGGTCCCGGAGACGCTCCGTTACTTTTCGCTCCTTACCTCTCGGCCTATCACGCACATAGTGTCGGAGGGCAAAAATGGTCCCGGAGACGCTCCGTTACTTTTCGCTCCTTACCTCTCGGCCTATCCGTTACTTTTCGCTCCTTACCTCTCAGGTTACCGCGCCCAGAGTGTCGGAGGGCAAAAATGGTCCCGGAGACGCTCAGTTACTTTTCGCTCCTTACCTCTCTGCTTATCACGCACATAGTGTCGGAGGGCAAAAATGGTCCCGGAGAAGCTCCGTTACTTTTCGCTCCTTACTTCTCGGCCTATCACGCACATAGTGTCGGAGGGCAAAAATGGTCCCGGAGACGCTCCGTTACTTTTCGCTCCTTACTTCTCAGGTTACCGCGCACAGAGTGTCGGAGGGCAAAAATGGACCCGGAGACGCTCCGTTACTTTTCGCTCCTTACCTCTCGGCCTATCACGCACATAGTGTCGGAGGGCAAAAATGGTCCCGGAGACGCTCCGTTACTTTTCGCTCCTTACTTCTCAGGTTACCGCGCACAGAGTGTCGGAGGGCAAAAATGGACCCGGAGACGCTCCGTTACTTTTCGCTCCTTACTTCTCGGCCTATCACGCACATAGTGTCGGAGGGCAAAAATGGTCCCGGAGACGCTCCGTTACTTTCCGCTCCTTACCTCTCAGGTTAGCGCGCACAGAGTGTCGGAGTGCAAAAATAGTCCGGGAGACGCTCCGTAAATTTGCGCTCCTTACCTCTCAGGTTAGCGCGCACAGAGTGTCGGAGTGCAAAAATGCCACCAGAAGCGCTCCGTAAATTTGCGCTCCTTACCTCTCAGGTTAGCGTGCACATAGTGTAGGAGGGCAAAAATGGTGCCGGAGACGCTCCGTTACTTTTCGCTCCTTACTTCTCAGTTTACCGCGCACAGAGTGTTGGAGGGCAAAAATGGTCCCGGAGACGCTCCGTTACTTTTCGCTCCTTACTTCTCGGCCTATCACGCACATAGTGTCGGAGGGCAAAAATGGTCCCGGAGATGCTCCGTTACTTTTCACTCCTTATCTCTCAGGTTAGCGCGCACAGAGTATCGGTGGGCAATAATGGCCTTGGATACGCTCCGTCACTTCGCGCTACTTACTTCTCAGGGTAGCGCGCACAGAGTGTCGGAGGGCAAAAATGCTCCCGGAGACGCTCCGTTACTTTTCGCTCCTTACCTCTCTGCTTATCACGCACATAGTGTCGGAGGGCAAAAAAGGTCCCGGAGACGCTCCGTTACTTTTCGCTCATTACCTCTCGGCCTATCACGCACATAGTGTCGGAGGGCAAAAATGGTCCCGGAGAAGCTCCGTTACTTTTCGCTCCTTACTTCTCGGCCTATCACGCACATAGTGTCGGAGGGCAAAAATGGTCCCGGAGACGCTCCGTTACTTTTCGCTCCATACCTCTCAGGTTAGCGCGCACAGAGTGTAGGAGGGCAAAAATGACCTCGGATGCGCTCCGTCACCTTCCGTTCCCTACCTCTCAGGTTAGCGCGCACAGCGTGTCGGAGCGCAAAAATGCCACCAGAGGCGCTCCGTAAATTTGCGCTCCTTACCTCTCAGGTTAGCGCGCACAGAGTATCGGAGGGCAATAATGGCCTTGGATACGCTCCGTCACTCGCGCTCCTTACTTCTCAGGTTAGCGCGCACAGAGTGTCGGAGGGCAAAAATGGTCCCGGAGACGCTCCGTTACTTTTCGCTCCTTACCTCTCGGCCTATCACGCACATAGTGTCGGAGGGCAAAAATGGTCCCGGAGACGCTCCGTTACTTTTCGCTCCTTACCTCTCGGCCTATCACGCACATAGTGTTGGAGGGCAAAAATGGTCCCGGAGACGCTCCGTTACTTTTCGCTCCTTACTTCTCAGGTTACCGCGCACAGAGTGTCGGAGGGCAAAAATGGTCCCGGAGACGCTCCGTTACTTTTCGCTCCTTACTTCTCGGCCTATCACGCACATAGTGTCGGAGGGCAAAAATGGTCCCGGAGACGCTCCGTTACTTTTCGCTCCTTACCTCTCAGGTTAGCGCGCACACAGTGCAGGAGGGCAAAAATGGCCTCGTATGTGCTCCGTCAATTTCCGCTCCTTACCTCTCAGGTTAGCGCGCACAGAGTGTCGGAGTGCAAAAATAGTCCGGGAGACGCTCCGTAAATTTGCGCTCCTTACCTCTCAGGTTAGCGCGCACAGAGTATCGGAGGGCAATAATGGCCTTGGATACGCTCCGTCACTTCGCGCTCCTTACTTCTCAGGTTAGCGCGCACATAGTGCCGTAGGGCAAAAATGGTCCCGGAGACGCTCCGTTACTTTTCGCTCCTTACCTCTCGGCCTAACACGCACATAGTGTCGCAGGGCAAAAATGGTCCCAGAGACGCTCCGTTACTTTTCGCTCCTTACTTCTCAGGTTACCGCGCACAGAGTGTCGGAGGGCAAAAATGGTGCCGGAGACGCTCCGTTACTTTTCGCTCCTTACTTTTCGGCCTATCACGCACATAGTGTCAGAGGGCAAAACTGGTGCCGGAGACGCTCCGTTACTTTTCGCTCCTTACCTCTCGGCCTATCACGCACATAGTGTCGGAGGGCAAAAATAGTCCCGGAGACGCTCCGTTACTTTTCGCTCCTTACTTCTCAGGTTACCACGCACACAGTGTCGGAGGGCAAAAATGGTCCCGGAGACGCTCCGTCACCTTGCTCTCCTTGTCTCTCAGCCTATGGGACATTGAGGGTCGGAGCTGAAAAACATGACAAAGGTGCTCAGCTAACCCTTGCTGCTGCTGCACCCTCCTCCTCCTTGCATGGAAGGTAAGGGGGAAACATCACCTCACAATTATCGACGCCAGTAGCGTCCGCAGCGAGTTTCCTTCTTACCTGAGAACATTATACGAGTCACAAGGGGAGGGAAACCACTTTTAATGCCTGGTGGCGTGTCTGATCAATAGTTCCTCTTATAGCAGAGGTAAGGGACGATATTTTTGGGGCGACATTCTCACCTAGAGCAATGAACCCACATCTGTGATGAGAGGAGGAGGTACGGAAAGGAGCGACTGATGGAGGGACCCAACATGGAGGATACAGGGAAATTTTCACACGAAAAATTTCCCCAAGTTTTTCCTCCGTTAACCAAGGGCTCTCTCTCTCCATACGTATGGTGGTGAACATCATTAGTGGACCTCTCTGAGGTGAGGAGGTACGTAAGGGAGCGATCGGCTGGCTGACATTTTTGCTCCCTCCCCGAGCGGGCATACATACCCACCACACACACACACACACACACACACACACACACACAATCCTCACTGTCTCTCTCATCATCATCAGTTTCGAGTACCTGCCTGTCGTTGAAAATAGCTCGAGTGTGTTTTATATCTATATATGTAGGATGTTGCAATCGATTGGCGTGACAAATCCCCTAACCTTTTTGGGGTTAAACCTTAGCGGATCGCACCTAACCTAACCTAAGCGAGAGAGCGGCGGCGGCCGATCCCCCTCCCTCCAGCGCGCATACCACACATACACCGAGCCAACCAGCCAGCACGCCACCTCCTCACTCTCGCTTTCCATGACGCTCGGCCGACCCACCTCCCTCCCTTCCTTACACACGTTGGTGGTGGTGGTGAACATCAGTGAACCATTGTCGATCGTCCCACATTGCATCCGTGGAATCTGACATCACTCACTAGATTGGCGGTTGTTTTAATAACATTGTCGTACGTGAGCGAGGGAGCAGGCCGGTGGCGGCGGAGGAGGAGGAGGGCGGCAACCCCCCCACCCCCCACCCAAGCGCCACCCTTTCCCCACCGCCCGCGCGCTCTCACATTCCGTACCACACACACCAAGCCAGCCTCCTCCTACGCCGGCATTGAAAGTGAGGGCGAGAGGGAGGTCCAGTTACGGTGGCGAAATACACAACTCATCTTAATCCATATGTCTACTATGCAGGGGCTTTTGCCATCGATTGGCGTGACAAATCCCCTAACCTTTTTCCGGGTTAAACCTTAGTGGATCGCAGTGAGGAGACTGCTCTGCCACTCACGGCACCCAGGCTGATACGCAAGTCGTATGCAAACGGTTCGGTACAGCACATCAGGTTTTGGTTGATCCGTATTTGGGATGGGATAAAGTAGCAACTGTAGCTCTCAACTCTACCCAATTTCCTCCCTTTGCTGCTGCTGGGGCATTGGTGTACAACACTAAGACCTACGATTCGCACGCGCACGGTCAAGCGACATGATGCATGTACTTGTCGAGGCAGAAGCTCTGGTCTAATCTTCACCGTCTAATCATCATCATAACAATTGGCTGGAGCGGGTGCCACCACAACATCCCGCACGTTTTTAAAACAAGGAGAAAATCCCATCTTCTGGAATTCTCAGGAAATGTGCTGCATTGAAGCGTCGGGGGAAGGTAGGCAACTCACAATAGGGAAAAGCCATAAACGGCAAGGCGTCGTCTTCCCCGTGCTGCAGCGGGGGCCATGACGGTTCCATACGGAGAAGAATGTCTTCGAAAAGACAGACCAAGGATATCATTAGACTGGGTCTAATGGAATTGAAGAAGGATACTACTAATGCAGCTGCCGCTGATGATGTTGCTGCGGCAGCGGCATTAGGGTCGAACACTAATACTACGATTCGCACGCGCATGGCCGAGCGACAGGATGCATGTACTTGCCGAGGCAGAAACTTACACGACGGTACAGGGAGACCTAACAAACCAACAACAAAAAGGAGAATCAAGCTCCTACGACCAAGGAACTCCACAGCCATTCGTACAAGTATGACAAGACTCTTATGGTTTTCGTCCCTAACCTAACCCAACCGCCCCAGGCGCATACCACACACAAACCGAGCCAGCCAGCCAGCCACCACCTCCTCCTCCTCACTCTCGCTTTCGATGACGCGCGGCCGACCATCCCTTCCTCACACACGGTGATGGTGGTGAACATCAGTGAACCATTATCGATCGACAAGTAAATGTACAAGTCGATGGCATGTACATTTACTTACGTTTTATGTATGTTATCGACTTGTACATTCACTTACGTTTTATCTTTATGTCATCGACTTGTACAAGTTGATGGGTATTAAATAAAAGGCAAATGTACGATTTGCTGGCATATAAATGAAACGTAAGTAAATGTATAAGTCGATGGCATATATATAAAACGTAAGTATATGTACAAGTCGATGGCATACATATAAAACATAAGTAATTGTACAAGTCGATATATATAGAGTAACGTATCCCAACACCTTAAACCCTAAAAAATTCATAACGTGTTTCTTATCCCTAACAAGTTCCCCATTTTCTGCAATGACTAATTTTTACCATTTTCTGTGATTATCATGTCAAGCCTAACGTAACCTAACCTGTCGATGGCACCTGTCGATGGCATATAAATAAAACGTAAATAAATGTACAAGTCGATGACATATAAACAAAACGTAATGTTCGAGTCGCTGGCAAATAAATAAAACGTAATTAATTGTGTAAGTCGATTGCATATAAATAAAACGTAAGTATATATACAAGTCGATGGCATATATATAAAAGACATGTAATTGTAAAAGTCGATATATGCAGAGTAACGTATCCCAACTTCTTACACCTAAAAAATCCAATGTGTTTGTAGAAAATGGTAAAATTTTTAGGGGTAACAAAGACCAATTTTTACCATTTTCTATTATCATTTCAAGCTTAACGTAACCTAAAATGTGTTTGGCATATAAATAAAATGTAAGTAAATATACGAGTCGCTGGCATAAAAATGAAACGTAAGTAAATATATAATCTAATGGCATATAAATAAAACGTAAATAAATGTACAAGTCGATCACTTATAAGTCAAACGTAAACAATGTACAAGTGAATGGTATATAAATAAAACGAAAGTAAATGTACAAGTCGATATATATAGAGTAACGTATTCCAACTTCTTAAACCACCCAAAAATTCATAACGTGTTTGTAGAAAATGGTAAACTTTTTTTGGCGTAACAATGACTAATTTTTACCATTTTCTGTGATTATCATTTCAAGATTAACGTAACCTAACCCGTCAATGGCACGTAAATTAAACCTAAGTAAATGTACATTTCCTTACGTTTTATTTATATGCCAGCGACTCGTACAAGTCGATGGCTTATAAATAGAAAGCAAGTTAATATACAATTCGATGGCATATAAATATAACGTAAGTAAATGTAGAAGACGATAGCTTATAAATAAATAGTAAGTAAATGTACATGTCGATGGCATATAAATAAAACGAAAGTAAATGTACAAGTCGATGTCATATGAATAAAACGTAAGTAAATGTAGAGTCGCTGGCATATAAATGAAACGTAGGTAAATATACAAGTCGATGGCATACAAATAAAACGAAAGTAAATGTACAAATCGATGGCATATAAATAAAACGTAAGTATATGTACGAGTCGCTGGCATATAAGCAAAACGTAAGAAAATGTACATTTACTTACTGTTTATTTATATGCCATCTAGTTATACAAGTCACTGGCTTATATATAAAATGTAAGTAAATGTACGAGTCGATGGCATATAAATAAAACGTAAGTAAATGTACAAGGCAATGTATGTAGAGTAACGTATCCCAACTTCTTAAACCCTAAAGAATTCCTAACATTTGTTTCTTACCCTTCAAAATTTTACCATTTTCTACAATGACTAATTTTTACCATTTTCTGTGATTATCATTTCAAGCCTAACGTAACCTAACCTGTCGATGGCATATAAATAAAATGTAAGTAAAATTACAATTCGTTGTCATATAAATAAATCGTAAGTAAATGTACAGGTCGATGGCTTATAAATAGATTTAAAGTAAATGTACATGTCGACGGTATGTTAATAAAAGGTAAGTAAATGTAAAAGTCGATATATATATATATATATATATATATATATATAGAGAGAGAGAGAGAGAGAGAGAGAGAGAGAGAGTAACGTATCCAAACTTCTTAAACACTAAAAAATTCCTAACATGTGTTTGTTAACCCTTAAAAGTTTACCATTGTATACACTGAATAACTAACCATTTTCTGTGATTATGATTTCAAGCCCAACGTCACCTAGACTATCGATCGCACATGAATAAAATGTAAGTAAATGTACGAGTCGCTGGTATAAAAATAAAACGTAAGTGAATGTATAATTCGATGGCATATAAATAAAACTTATGGAAATTTATAAGTCGATGGCTTATAAAAACGAAATTGAATGTACAAGTATATATATATATAGAGTAGCGTATCCCAACTTCTTAAACCCTAAAAAATTCACATGTTTCTTACTACTAAAAATTTTAGCATTTTCAACAATTACTATGTTCTACCATTTTCTGTGATTATCAATTCAAACCTAATGTAACCTAACCTGTCGATGGCATGTAAATAAAACGTATGTAAAAGACATATGTATAGAGTAACGTATTCCAACTTCTTAAACACTAGATAATTCATAACGTGTTTGTAGAAAATGGTAAACTTTTTAGGTGTAACAAGGAATAATTTCTACCATTTTCTGATTATTATTTCAAGCCTAACATATCCTAACCTGTCGATGGCAAATAAATCAAACATAAGTAAATGTACAAGTCGATGGTATGAAAATAAAACGTAAGTGAATGTATAATTCGATGGCATATAAAAAAAACCTAAGTAAATTTACAAGACGATTGTTTATAGATAAAACGTAAGTAAACGTACAAGGCGATGGCAAATAAATCAAACGTAAATAAATGTAAAAGTCAATATATATATATATATATATATATATATATATAGAGAGAGAGAGAGAGAGAGAGAGAGAGAGAGAGAGAGAGAGAGAGAGAGAGAGAGAGAGAGAGAGAGAGAGAGAGAGAGAAACGTATCCCAACTTTTTAAACCCTAAAAAATTCATAACATGTATCTGTTACCCCTAAAATGTTTACCATTTTCTACAAGGACTAATTTTCACCATTTTCTATGATTATCATTTCAAGCCTTACGTAACCTAACCTGTCGATGGCATATAAGTAGAACGTAAGTAGATGTACAAGTCGATGACGTATATAAAACATATGTATATGTAAAAGTCGATGGCATATAAGTAGAACTTAAGTAAATGTACAAGTCGAAATATATAGAGTAACGTATCCCAAACATAGCACTTGACATCAAAACCCTCGAGTTACTGTCAAGTCCTACCAGAGACACTGGGCGTGTATTTTGCAACCGTATCGCCAAATCCCTTACCTTATAAGAACACTCAAATCGTTGCACGGTAATTATAAAGTAGACCCAGTCACTTTTACCCAGATCAAATCATACACTTACTGGTAACTATTACGTTCAACGGTGTCTAATTTCTCCTAAAATCCCTTTAAGTTGCCCCAGGTACCTCGGACATTAGTTTTCAATTTCTGTCATTCCTGATAACACTATTAAATGTATTACCGCGCTCTTCACACCACAAGACAACTAAAGGCAAGCTAAAGAAGTTTGTCGCACCCAGACTTAAGGTAAAAAAGTTCTTCGCAGCCAGACATTTTAATTAAAGAGTTGAAACATATGACGTTGGACATCACAGGAGCTTTTCACCAGGAGTCGTTCAAAGTGGTGGAACCATCTGATGAGTTGTCAATGCTTATTGCCAAAGCAAAGAAGGCTAACTTTATTGAAGACTTGAAATCATTCTTGTAGAGTCATGCAAATATTGTGCTTAGCGGCGCAGAGCCACAAAAAGTTACCCAAGATTTCACTTTTTGGTAACACATTGAAGCTTTGCGTTGATGAACTTTTAGACATTACAAAACGAATCATGATACAGATAATCCCACTGTTTTGGAACACAGTACGATGAAACCACTGATGTTGATCAAAGCTTTCAACTGCTTGTTTAGCCTCGATTAGAGGATGGAGTTGCGAAATACGAAATGATTTTCTCGAAAGCACTGGAGACCACATGAAAAGCTTCCGGTATCAATGAGTCTTTTTTCAGGAGAATTACATTTCATGGGAAACGAATGTCGGAGTCTGCAATGACTGTGCACTAACGATGCTTATGTCTCGCTCGGATTCATAGAATTGTTCAAAGAAATGAATGGATCCGTAACTGGGACTCTTGCATCATCCAAAGAGGAGCACTTGCTGCCAAGACTCTACAGAAAACATAAGTAATTCAACTTCCTAGATGACCTACACAATTTGTTGAATTTGGCAATAAAAGTTATTTTGTAAAGAGCTCTTTATATTCTTTGCATCTCTGCACAGATGTTGGACCTCATCACAAAGCTCTCCCGTTTCCACATGGAAGTCATCTGACCTTCAAAATGATATATGCAGGGTCGGCTCTATGAACGCAAGAGAGAGAGCAATTCTTTTCAATAAAGCCATAAACAAGTAGAACTGTAAGACGCATTTACAGGAGAAAAGTTTTAGTTTTCACGAGCACACCTTGTGCACATTTCTGGGTATCAACAACCTCAATCTACAAGTTAGAAACGCAATTACCATAGCGTATTATGCAATCAAAAGTTTCAAGGAGAAAACTGCTTCGGAAACATCTGGACCTTTTCATAGTCTCAAGAAACTCCAAACAAATTTCAATGACTTCCTCACGCTTCAAACAAAAATGCATGTAGGTTTTTTTAAAATCCATTTTCCGGAGCAAAGAAGTTACGATTTTAGTTTGTTTTTTTTCCTTACAACACACAACAACCTACCAACGTTAAAGACTCCTGAACTTGTTGCTTCCCTTCCCAACAACCACTCACTCCCCACTAAAAATCTTACCAATCATCCTGACATCCCCGCTTCCCTAAGCTCTATCACAAATCCAACGTCCTAGGCCACCACCAGCACTACTGCAAAGCTTTCCTCAATTTCCCTAAAATTCTACATTTTTTACCACGACTCCCATCACCTCCCAGACCATCTTATTCCAGGTCCCCACTTATCAATTCCTCTCCTCCTTCCTCCCCCACACTGAACCTGGTCTTCCTGGAGGACCTCCAGAATCAGACCGTTAACTCATACGATAACTTCTCCATCAATACACTTTCCTACATTGAAATTCAATACCTCGACGAAGACACTTCCCCGTCAAACCCCAGACCGTCCTCGACCCATGACCAGACAACTCGTCAAAAACAATCACAATCGAATGAAATTGGGTTATCTAGGCAAACTTAAATCATTTGATTTTTTCAAAAAATAAAATACCTAAAATATTGCAATCCAACGTGTTCGGCTACAATAACCACCGCCTGACCGCTACTCTCCTTGAACACGTAAAAGCAGACCAGACATTGTCTTCAGCAGTGGGGCAGCAATTACCTTCAATTTCTATCTCCCAGGTCTCTATGGGGTTCCGATTACATTCCCTTCTACCTTCAACTCTCATCTAATAACCTCATTATCATTACAAGAAGTCCCATTGGGACACTTTCAGAAACTCACTAATCACACATACGCGAAAAATTGCCATTATCAATCCGTCACATTCACAGACACAGAGATAGGGCACATACATCAGCAAATCATATGCAGCTCTCAACAGTCTCCAAATCACACTCTCCCCAAGATACTACTCCTTCCCTGCTACCAAAACCAAGTCTTCTCTGGTGCTACCGTCGATGATTTGACCAAAACTGACACCGATTAGGCCTAACACACTGGGATCTCACTACCCTAAGCAGCCACATAATGAACAACCTCAGAGCAACCACATAATGAACAGCCTTAGACAGAGCCTAAGAATTCAGTAATCACCACAGCAGAGAAAAAAACAATCTCAAGACTTGTAGAAGCAAATCCATTAATTCAAAAGTACACCCAAAACAGACGTCAACAGGCTAAAAAATAGCACTTAACATCAAAACCTTCAAGACACTCAACATCTTTAAGAAACATTGGAAGGGTATTTATCAACCACATCCCCAACACTCAGATAGTTGCACAGCACATACAAAGTAGACCCAGCCACTTTGACCCAGTCAAGTCATACACTTATCCTTCCTCAAAGAAGACCACTTATTCCCAACTATTACGTTTAACGATGTCAAATTTCTCCTACTTAAAAATCCCTTTAACTAGCCCAGCTTGTCTCGAGCATTGGTTATCAATTCCTCACACATATTCCTGACAACAATATTAAAGTCATTACCGCGAAATTCAAACCACAAAGCAACCAAAGGCCAGCTAAAGAAGTTCTTTGGAGCCAGACAGAATTGAAACATGACTGTGGACACCACGGAAGCTTTTCACCAGGAATCGTTCAAAGTGGTGGAAGCATCTTACGAGTTGTCACTGCTTATTGCCAAAGCAAAGGCGGCTCACTATTGAAGAGATTAATGAAATCATGCTCGAGACCTACAAATATTGTGCTTGGCGCAGATCCACAAAAAGTTATCCAAGATGTCACTTTCTGGTAACACTGAAGCGTCGCGTTGATGAACTTCTAGATGACAAAGTACAAATTATACAAATGAGAATCCCAGCGTTTTGGAACAGTACAACAAAACCACTGATGCTGACCAAAGCTTTCAACTGCTTGTTTATCCTACATTAGAGGATGAAGGAGTTGTGAAAGAATCTTTCTCTGGAAAGCACTGGAGACCACGTGAAAAGCTTCTAGTATCTTTGAAAGTTCCCCAAGAAAATTATCTTCCATGGGAAACGTATGTCGGAGTGTCCAATGACTGTGCCCTAACAATGCTTGTCTCTCGTTGGGGATTCATAGAATTGGTCAAAGAAAAGAATGGAGCCATAACTGGGACTCTTGCCTCATCCACAGATGAGCACTTGCTGGTAAAACCCTTTAAGAAAACATGTAATTCATCTTTCAAGATGACCTACGCAATTCATTGAATTGGTTAATAGAAGTTGATTATTTTGTGAATATCTTTATATTCTGGCCTCTTTGCAGCTCTCTGCACAGATTTAGTTGCTGATCATAAAATTCTCCTGCTTCCACATGGAAGCCCGCTGGCCTTGAAAAGGAATAGTGTCGAGTCGGCTCTATGAACGTGGCAAATATGAAGAGCAACTCTTCCCAATAAAGCCAGAAACAAGATCTGTATGACGCATTTACAAGCGAAAAGATTTAGTTTTCACTAGCGTACCTTGTACATATTTCCGAGACCATCAACAAACTCGATTTACAATTACAAGAAAGGCAATCATTGTGCATTATGATGTAATCAGAGGTCTCAAGGAGGAGAAAACTCGGTTTTGGAAACGGCAGAACATTTTCATAGTCTCATCTCAAGGAACTCCATACTGACAGGAAAGATCATGATCAGTATGGTCTGGACACAAAGAAAAAATCTATCCCATCTGGATTCCGTTGCCGAGTAATCTATGCGCCATTTTCCATATCTTTGTGTTGGAAATTGGCGTGGTATCCATTTAACATTGATGTGGGGTAGTTAACGAATCCTGTGCAAGAAGCAGCCATCGAATTTATGCGCGACGCGAATGCAAATGATAAGTTTGAAACCATGAGTATGGAAGAGCTCTGGGTCAAATAACTCCCAGTCTACCCAAAACTTGGCGAGGGAGCACTTCGTTTCAGAATTTTCTCTATTTATCTCTGCCATTGTCCTGGACACAAAACAGCGTAATCTAACGAATCCTAGAAAACTACTTGCGTAGTGCTCTTTTATCCCCGAAACCTATAATTTCTGAAAGAATAGCAGCAGCATCCACCTCGTTGAATGCACAAGATTCAAATCATCCTTTACTTCCAGTATGGTAATAGTTGAATATTAGATTCGACAGTTTTAATTCGTTTGCATATGATTTGTTTGTTCTAATGGGTTTACAAGATTTAACGTGTTTTTGGTTTCTATGATATTGGGTGTAATTTGGCTTTGGCTCACCTAAGTGTTGGCCAAAATGAATACTTATACCCTTGATACGTGTTATGTTTTGACATTATTTCTATCTAATTTGTCTTCATCCATGCTCACGAGATACAAGGCTACATAAATGACGAACTAGCTGATCCTCAATACTAAAACACAACACAAAATGTCAAATTCTTCAAAAGAAATGGGGGCGGGGGGTTGAGAGAGTATTTCGTGAAAGCCAACAGGCGAGTCATAAAAGCTTGAGAAACACTGATCCAAGTGTATCAGACGATAAAACTAAACTTATCCAAGAAAAAAGAATCGCCAAGGAAACCTGCAACGAAAATTTCGTTCATTTACTGTAACAACTGCCCGGCAGCGATGACCGAACTCTGAAAATCCTCACTATTTGTTAATGGACCGAATACATAAACGCCTATCGGTAGAGCATTAGGAGAAAATAATATTTATCAGTCAGTCGTCTGTCATGCAAACCAACAATACAGAACTTACTAACACATATGCCTATACGTCCTGCTTTGTAAATCTAACTTCTGAAATGCAGATATGTTAAGGATGAGCAGAGATAATGCACTAATTCAATTTACGATGAACAAGAACATTATGATCCGAGTTACCCAATTCAGAACGTGAACTTGCCGTAGCCCTGACCACGGGAAGATGGTACCACCTGCTACATTACACGACACCTACGCAATCCTCGTCTTGCACTATATAAGAGTCAAGTGGCAGATTACCTCTAGCACGACTAGTAGTATCCTAATACCCAAACAACCAACTACCCTTCATATCTACATCTTTACGAGATCTTATGCTAAACCTTTTGAGAGTATGGTCCTCTGTCATTTAGAGAACGAGAGATCCTCAACTTTCCATTCTACACAACAATGAACCTTTAACTCCATCCAAGACACCACAAAAATTAATGTAAACACTAGATAATAGTAAAAACCGTTACATCTAGCTGGATATCATGGTGGCTATATAAACAATATACCATCACAAGGAATTTTCCGAGGTCAGTTATAAGAAAAAAATATGGCAGAAAGGAAAATAACAGTACTATAATGTAAACAATCGGGCGAATGTTCTGTCTATGGAAAACCCGCAGTCGGATATCTGGCAGTCTTTGTATCAGATCATTTTCAGGACGAGTTACCGATTCAATCAATTCCTCCTCCATGTTGCATCATTCACAATAAGGTAAGTTTCTTAGTGGTTCCTTCGTTATAGGTACGAAATTGTTACAATAGGTTTGGTTAGGTTTGATAATCGTTAATTTTCTTACTAGCGGTAATCTTTTGGTAACGCTTGGCTAAGTTAAAGAACGTTAGGCTTCGTAACGTTAAGACTAAATTGTGTTTGGTCTTGTTATGGGTCGTTAGACTTCGTAATGTTACGGTGAAGTTAGGCTGGGATTGATTACGTTTCGAGTTACGTTAGGTTAAGGTAGAACGGTGGTGTGTCAGTTTATATATTTGTAATCCAGTATTTCCCTCTCTCTAAAGCCCAACCACCCCACCCACTGTGTGGAACTCAAAAGTCTTGTACACTTTTTTTACGTCATTTCCGTATTTAAACAAGACTAACTGCTCCGGATTATAATACTGCGTTGTTTCTCCCAGAAATAACGATGACAATAATAGTTAAAAAATAGCATAAACGAAGTTCCTACATACAATTTTAACAGACATCAAAAATGAAAAATAAAGAAACAACGCGACTCAAATACTTAATACGTCCTGCACTTTATGACAACTGAAGCAGCCCTGTGGCGCTTCCCTTATGCACTCACCGAGTGTTGTGGCAGCGAGGAGGTAATGGAACAGCAAAGCAGGATTTTGTCACTGTACATGAAAACCGATGTGTTGTGTTCAATGGTTTGCTATAACTTATTGCGCTTAGTTACTTTCACTTTCAGAACGAAAAAGGCTTCCAAGCAAGATCTTATATCAATGGACAGGACAATTTCTGCTGTGCGAATGGAGTTTTTACGCCTAAATCACAAACAAGACAAATATCACACCTAGTGAAAATCTTCTACTAATTGTATTTTGGTGTGAAGATGGGAGACCACGATATATAGTGGGCACCGCACGTTGTTAGGTTACATTATCTATGAATAACCATGAATATAATGCGTTCATGGATAACTGCATTACTTTTCTTTGGTCGTTACATAAATCTATATATTAGAAAATGGTAACGTTTCCAGTCAACTTATGCACTGCACAAAATAATGACGTCCTACATGACTTTGAAAGCCAGATCTGAATGCAGCAAGTCTGGATCGATCAGAAATTTTTTAGAAAAAAATTAGCGTAAATACCCAAATGACCAAACAACCAGCTACAGAAAGACTAGTGGAGGAAATCAACACCGAAAGACTAAAATCAAGTAAAAATCTAATCAAATAAAAACTCCATGGATAAGCGGAAAAAAATAAACGTTTCCCAGAATACATCAAGGATCTCACCTGGACGTGGGCGAAATTCTAGCATGATGAATCAACAGAAATGTTCGAGTATTACGGACGACCCTCACACGAAGATATTGTACACAAAACATACCTGAAAAATGAGAGAAAAATATATCAGAATCAAGAAAAATATACAATTTCTTGGTTATTTGTATTGTAAAGCTTCAAGAAAAACCTGTGAAACTTTATAAGGAAACTAAGTTATAATAATGGCGTTAATGTTAACATACTTGCTGAAATAGGCATCTTCAAAATTATGAAACTAGATAATCCCATACACATATAACTCTTAAATACCTTTTGGATGTGGTGGTACAAGGCAAAGACACGGGTAACATTCAATTAAACGACCGAACGTTAACAATTCTTACTTCGAAATCGTAACATATTCGTCAAACTCCGTGTGGCACGTATGAACGATAATTATAGTAATATTCCTCACACCATATAAACTCAGATCTAAATATTTACCACAGTGTACATCAAATTTACGTAGATAGTTCGAGCCCAACGTGTCCACACATCACTGACCTGCTACATCCTGCGACGAACACGAGTCCTGGTACTGGCAGATGTAATACCAGCACAAACATTACTCTCACTTAAGCTGTTGTCAGTACATATTCTCTGCACACTTCTACACGATCAGGCGTTTCCCACAGCAACCCAGTTTGAATATACTTCTCGACAAACACAGATATCAACACACACCGCAACCCGCTCGTCCAGCTGACGTTAACCCTATGGTAAAAGAGGTTCCACAAACTTCTATCTGGAGTACCGGCAGCGGTGGTGGCATTATGGGAGAGAGACTTCAGCTGCACCAATCATCGGCCACAATGCTTTGTTTACATTTGCTGGGCGACAACGACTGCTCTAACTACCTCTTATCGTCAAGGTACGATTACACGGTAGTAGGTAAAACTTTTTATTCATAAATGAGATAAACTAAAGAGCACAATTAACAAACGAGTTCTCCAGGACTCAGGTAAGTAAGACAATCTTCCATCAGTACAATACTGATGACGCCTGAACAAGCCCGCCCACCGCGTGTTGACTGGTGCTTCGATACGAAGGATGAACCAATAGCAAGACCTTACAATAACGGAGTTTGACATCACTCACTAGATTGGCGGTTGTTTTAGTAACGTAATCGTACGCTAGCGAGAGAGCGGGAGGTGGCGGGGGCGGAGGAGGAGGAACGCCACCCCCCCCCCCCAACCTCCACATCCCGCGCGGTCTCGCATTCGATACCACACACACCCAGCCAGCCACCCCCTCCTCACTCTCAATGCCGGCGTAGGGGGTCCACTTACGTTAGGTTAGTTGTACATCTACTTACGTACAATGCTATTGACTTGTACGATTACTTACGGTGGCGAAATACACATGTCGATGGCATATAAATAAAACGTAAGTAAATGTGCGGGCGCATACCACACACACACCGAGCCAACCAGCCAGCATGCCACCTCCTCACTCTTGCTTTCGATGACGCGCGGCCGACCCACCTCCCTCCCTTCCTCACCCACGGTGGTGGTGGTGAACATCAGTGGCCCATTATCGATCGAACCACATTGCATCCGTGGAGTTTGACATCACTCACTAGATTGGCGGTTGTTTTAGTAACGTATTCGTACGCGAGCGAGAGAGCGGGAGGTGGCGGAGGAGGAGGAAATACACATGTCGATGGCATATAAATAAAACGTAAGTAAATGTACGGGCGCATACCACACACACCGAGCCAACCAGCCAATACACGGTGGCGAAATACACATGTCGATGGCATATAAATAAAACGTAAGTAAATGTGCGGGCGCATACCACACACACCGAGCCAACCAGCCAGCATGCCACCTCCTCACTCTTGCTTTCGATGACGCGCGGCCGACCCACCTCCCTCCCTTCCTCACCCACGGTGGTGGTGGTGAACATCAGTGGCCCATTATCGATCGACCCACATTGCATCCGTGGAGTTTGACATCACTCACTAGATTGGCGGTTGATTTAGTAACGTAATCGTACGCTAGCGAGAGAGCGGGAGGTGGCGGAGGAGGAGGAGGAACGTCACCCCCCCCCCCCCCCCAAAATCCACATCCCGCGCGGTCTCGCATTCCATACCACACACACCCAGCCAGCCACCCCCTCCTCACTCTCAATGCCGGCGTAGGGGGTCCACTTACGTTAGGTTAGTTGTACATTTACATACGTACAATGCTATTGACTTGTACGATTACTTACGGTGGCGAAATACACATGTCGATGGCATATAAATAAAACGTAAGTAAATGTGCGGGCGCATACCACACACACACCGAGCCAACCAGCCAGCATGCCACCTCCTCACTCTTGCTTTCGATGACGCGCGGCCGACCCACCTCCCTCCCTTCCTCACCCACGGTGGTGGTGGTGAACATCAGTGGCCCATTATCGATCGACCCACATTGCATCCGTGGAGTTTGACATCACTCACTAGATTGGCGGTTGATTTAGTAACGTAATCGTACGCTAGCGAGAGAGCGGGAGGAGGAGGAGGAACGTCACCCCCCCCCCCCCAACATCCACATCCCGCGCGGTCTCGCATTCCATACCACACACACCCAGCCAGCCACCCCCTCCTCACTCTCAATGCCGGCGTAGGGGGTCCACTTACGTTAGGTTAGTTGTACATTTACATGGGGTACAATGCTATTGACTTGTACGATTACTTACGGTGGCGAAATACACATGTCGATGGCATATAAATAAAACGTAAGTAAATGTACGGGCGCATACCACACACCAAGCCAACCAGCCAGCACGCCACCTCCTCACTCTCGCTTTCCATGACGCTCGGCCGACCCACCTCCCTCCCTTCCTTACACACGTTGGTGGTGGTGGTGAACATCAGTGAACCATTGTCGATCGTCCCACATTGCATCCGTGGAATCTGACATCACTCACTAGATTGGCGGTTGTTTTAATAACATTGTCGTACGTGAGCGAGGGAGCAGGCCGGTGGCGGCGGAGGAGGAGGGCGGCAAACCCCCCCCCGAAACCCCACCCAAGCGCCTCCCTTTCCCCACCGCCCGCGCGCTCTCACATTCCGTACCACACACACCAAGCCAGCCTCCTCCTATGCCGGCATTGAAAGTGAGGGCGAGAGGGAGGTCCAGTTACGGTGGCGAAATACACAACTCATCTTAATCCATATGTCTACTATGCAGGGGCTTTTGCCATCGATTGGCGTGACAAATCCCCTAACCTATTTCCGGGTTAAACCTTAGTGGATCGCAGTGAGGAGACTGCTCTGCCACTCACGGCACCCAGGCTGATACGCAAGTCGTATGCAAACGGTTCGGTACAGCACATCAGGTTTTGGTTGATCCGTATTTGGGATGGGATAAAGTAGCAACTGTAGCTCTCAACTCTACCCAGTTTCCTCCCTTTGCTGCTGCTGGGGCATTGGTGTACAACACTAAGACCTACGATTCGCACGCGCACGGTCAAGCGACATAATGCATGTACTTGCCGAGGCAGAAGTCTGGTCTAATCATCACCGTCTAATCATCATCATAACAATTGGCTGGAGCGGGTGCCACCACAACATCCCGCACCTTTTTAAAACAAGGAGAAAATCCCATCTTGTGGAATTCTCAGGAAATGTGCTGCACGCAACTCTCACAATAGGAAAAAGCCATAAACGGCAAGGCGTCGTCTCCCCCGTGCCGCAGCGGGGGCCATGACGGTTCCATACGGAGAAGAACGTCTTCGAAAAGACAGACCAAGGATATCATTAGACTGGGTCTAATGGAATTGAAGAAGGATACTACTAATGCAGCTGCCGCTGATGTTGTTGCTGCGGCGGCGGCATTGGGGTCGAACACTAATACTACGATTCGCACGCGCATGGCCAAGCGACAGGATGCATGTACTTGCCGAGGCAGAAACTTACACGACGGTACAGGGAGACCTAACAAACCAACAACAAAAAGGAGAATCAAGCTCCTACGACCAAGGAACTCCACAGGCATTCGTACAAGTATGACAAGACTCTTATGGTTTTCGTGCCTGACCTAACCTAACCCAACCGCCCCAGGCGCATCCCACACACAAGCCGAGCCAGCCAGCCAGCCACCTCCTCCTCTTCCTCACTCTCGCTTTCGATGACGCGCGGCCGACCATCCCTTCCTCACACACGGTGATGGTGGTGAACATCAGTGAACCATTATCGATCGACAAGTAAATGTACAAGTCGATGGCATGTACATTTACTTACGTTTTATGTATGTTATCGACTTGTACATTCACTTACGTTTTATCTTTATGTCATCGACTTGTACAAGTTGATGGGTATTAAATAAAAGGCAAATGTACGATTTGCTGGCATATAAATGAAACGTAAGTAAATGTATAAGTCGATGGCATGTATATAAAACGTAAGTATATGTACAAGTCGATGGCATACATATAAAACATAAGTAATTGTACAAGTCGATATATATATAGAGTAACGTATCCCAACACCTTAAACCCTAAAAAATTCATAACGTGTTTCTTATCCCTAACAAGTTCCCCATTTTCTACAATGACTAATTTTTACCATTTTCTGTGATTATCATGTCAAGCCTAACGTAACCTAACCTGTCGATGGCATATAAATAAAACGTAAATAAATGTACAAGTCGATGACATATAAACAAAACGTAATGTTCGAGTCGCTGGCAAATAAATAAAACGTAATCAATTGTGTAAGTCGATTGCATATAAATAAAACGTAAGTATATATACAAGTCGATGGCATGTATATAAAAGATATGTAATTGTAAAAGTCGATATATGCAGAGTAACGTATCCCAACTTCTTACACCTAAAAAATCCAATATGTGTTTGTAGAAAATGGTAAAATTTTTAGGGGTAACAAAGACCAATTTTTACCATTTTCTATTATTATAATTTCAAGCTTAACGTAACCTAAAATGTGGTTGGCATATAAATAAAATGTAAGTAAATATACGAGTCGCTGGCATAAAAATGAAACGTAAGTAAATATATAATCTAATGGCATATAAATAAAACGTAAATAAATGTACAAGTCGATCGCTTATAAGTCAAACGTAAACAATGTACAAGTGAATGGTATATAAATAAAACGAAAGTAAATGTACAAGTCGATATATATAGAGTAACGTATTCCAACTTCTTAAACCACCCAAAAATTCATAACGTGTTTGTAGAAAATGGTAAACTTTTTTTGGCGTAACAATGACTAATTTTTACCATTTTCTGTGATTATCATTTCAAGATTAACGTAACCTAACCCGTCAATGGCACGTAAATTAAACCTAAGTAAATGTACATTTCCTTACGTTTTATTTATATGCCAGCGACTCGTACAAGTCGATGGCTTATAAATAGAAAGCAAGTTAATATACAAATCGATGGCATATAAATAAACCGTAAGTACATGTATAAGTTGATGGCATATAAATATAACGTTAGTAAATGTAGAAGACGATAGCTTATAAATAAATAGTAAGTAAATGTACATGTCGATGGCATATAAATAAAACGAAAGTAAATGTACAAGTCGATGTCATATGAATAAAACGTAAGTAAATGTAGAGTCGCTGGCATATAAATGAAACGTACGTAAATATACAAGTCGATGGCATACAAATAAAACGAAAGTAAATGTACAAATCGATGACATATAAATAAAACGTAAGTATATGTACGAGTCGCTGGCATATAAACAAAACGTAAGAAAATGTACATTTACATACTGTTTATTTATATGACATCTACTTATACAAGTCACTGGCTTATATATAAAATGTAAGTAAATGTACGAGTCGATGGCATATAAATAAAACGTAAGTAAATGTACAAGGCAATGTATGTAGAGTAACGTATCCCAACTTCTTAAACCCTAAAGAATTCCTAACATTTGTTTCTTACCCTTAAAAATTTTACGATTTTCTACAATGACTAATTTTTACCATTTTCAGTGATTATCATTTCAAGCCTAACGTAACCTAACCTGTCGATGGCATATAAATAAATTGTAAGTAAAATTACAATTCGTTGTCATATAAATAAATCGTAAGTAAATGTACAGGGCGATGGCTTATAAATAGATTTTAAGTAAATGTACATGTCGACGGTATGTTAATAAAAGGTAAGTAACTGTAAAAGTCGATATATATATATATATATATATATATATATATATATATATATATATAGAGAGAGAGAGAGAGAGAGAGAGAGAGAGAGAGAGAGAGAGAGAGAGAGTAACGTATCCAAACTTCTTAAACACTAAAAAATTCCTAACATGTGTTTGTTAACCCTTAAAAGTTTACCATTGTATACACAGAATAACTTACCATTTTCTGTGCTTATGATTTCAAGCCTAACGTCACCTAGACTATCGATCGCACATGAATAAAATGTAAGTAAATGTACGATTCGCTGGTATAAAAATAAAACGTAAGTGAATGAAGTGAATGTATAATTGCGGAAGATGAAAGCCGGCAAGGCAGCAGGTTTGGATGGTATTGCAGTGGAATTTATTAAAAAAGGGGGTGACTGTATTGTTGACTGGTTGGTAAGGTTCTTTAATGTATGTATGACTCATGGTGAGGTGCCTGAGGATTGGCGGAATCCGTGCATAGTGCCATTGTACAAAGGCAAAGGGGATAAGAGTGAGTGCTCAAATTACAGAGGTATAAGTTTGTTGAGTATTCCTGGTAAATTATATGGGAGGGTATTGATTGAGAGGGGTGAAGGCATGTACAGAGCATCAGATTGGGGAAGAGCAGTGTGGTTTCAGAAGTGGTAGAGGATGTGTGGATCAGGTGTTTGCTTTGAAGAATGTATGTGAGAAATACTTAGAAAAGCAAATGGATTTGTATGTAGCATTTATGGATCTGGAGAAGGCATATGATAGAGTTGATAGAGATGCTCTGTGGAAGGTATTAAGAATATATGGTGTGGGAGGAAAGTTGTTAGAAGCAGTGAAAAGTTTTTATCGAGGATGTAAGGCATGTGTACGTGTAGGAAGAGAGGAAAGTGATTGGTTCTCAGTGAATGTAGGTTTGCGGCAGGGGTGTGTGATGTCTCCATGGTTGTTTAATTTGTTTATGGATGGGGTTGTTAGGGAGGTAAATGCAAGAGTTTTGGAAAGAGGGGCAAGTATGAAGTCTGTTGGGGATGAGAGAGCTTGGGAAGTGAGTCAGTTGTTGTTCGCTGATGATACAGCGCTGGTGGCTGATTCATGTGAGAAACTGCAGAAGCTGGTGACTGAGTTTGGTAAAGTGTGTGGAAGAAGAAAGTTAAGAGTAAATGTGAATAAGAGCAAGGTTATTAGGTACAGTAGGGTTGAGGGTCAAGTCAATTGGGAGGTAAGTTTGAATGGAGAAAAACTGGAGGAAGTGAAGTGTTTTAGATATCTGGGAGTGGATCTGGCAGCGGATGGAACCATGGAAGCGGAAGTGGATCATAGGGTGGGGGAGGAGGCGAAAATTCTGGAGGCCTTGAAGAATGTGTGGAAGTCGAGAACATTATCTCGGAAAGCAAAAATGGGTATGTTTGAAGGAATAGTGGTTCCAACAATGTTGTATGGTTGCGAGGCGTGGGCTATGGATAGAGTTGTGCGCAGGAGGATGGATGTGCTGGAAATGAGATGTTTGAGGACAATGTATGGTGTGAGGTGGTTTGATCGAGTGAGTAACGTAAGGGTAAGACAGATGTGTGGAAATAAAAAGAGCGTGGTTGAGAGAGCAGAAGAGGGTGTTTTGAAGTGGTTTGGGCACATGGAGAGAATGAGAGGAAAGATTGACCAAGAGGATATATGTGTCGGAGGTGGAGGGAACGAGGAGAAGAGGGAGACCAAATTGGAGGTGGAAAGATGGAGTGAAAAAGATTTTGTGTGATCGGGGCCTGAACATTGCAGGAGGGTGAAAGGAGGGCAAGGAATAGAGTGAATTGGAGCGATGTGGTATACCGGGGTTGACGTGCTGTCAGTGGATTGAATCAAGGCATGTGAAGCGCCTGGGGTAAACCATGGAAAGCTGTGTAGGTATGTATATTTGCGTGTGTGGACGTATGTATATACATGTGTATGGGGGGGGGGGTTGGGCCATTTCTTTCGTCTGTTTCCTTGCGCTACCTCGCAAACGCGGGAGACAGCGACAAAGTATAAAAAAAAAAAAATAATTCGATGGCATATAAATAAAACTTATGGAAATTTACAAGTCGATGGCTTATAAAAACGAAAGTGAATGTACAAGTTTATATATATAGAGTAGCGTATCCCAACTTCTTAAACCCTAAAAAATTCACATGTTTCTTACCACTAAAATTTTTAGCATTTTCAACAATTACTATTTTCTACCATTTTCTGTGATTATCAATTCAAACCTAACGTAACCTAACCTGTCGATGGCATGTAGATAAAACGTATGTACAAGACATATGTATAGAGTAACGTATTCCAACTTCTTAAACACTAGATAATTCATAACGTGTTTGTAGAAAATGGTAAACTTTTTAGGTGTAACAATGAATAATTTCCACCATTTTATGTGATTATTATTTCAAGCCTAACATATCCTAACCTGTCGATGCCAAATAAATCAAACATAAGTAAATGTACAAGTCGATGGTATAAAAATAAAACGTAAGTGAATGTATGATTCGATGGCATATAAAAAAAACAAAGTAAATCTACAAGACGATTGTTTATAGATAAAACGTAAGTAAACGTACAAGGCGATGGCAAATAAATCAAACGTAAATAAATGTAAAAGTCAATATATATATATATATATATATAGAGAGAGAGAGAGAGAGAGAGAGAGAGAGAGAGAGAGAGAGAGAGAGAGAGAGAGAGAGAGAGAGAGAGAGAGAGAGAGATAACATGTATCTGTTACCCCTAAAATGTTTACCATTTTCTACAAGGACTAATTTTCACCATTTTCTATGATTATCATTTCAAGCCTTACGTAACCTAACCTGTCGATGGCATATAAGTAGAACGTAAGTAAATGTACAAGTCGATGACGTATATAAAACATATGTATATGTAAAAGTCGATGGCATATAAGTAGAACTTAAGTAAATGTACAAGTCGAAATATATAGAGTAACGTATCCCAAACATAGCACATGACATCAAAACCCTCGAGTTATTGTCAAGTTCTATCAGAGACACTGGGCGTGTATTTTGCAACCGTATCGCCAAATCCCTTACCTTATAAGAACACTCAAATCGTTGCACGGTAATTACAAACTAGACCCAGTCACTTTTACCCAGATCAAATCATACACTTACTGGTAACTATTACGTTCAACGGTGTCTAATTTCTCCTAAAATCCATTTAAGTTGCCCCAGGTACCTCGGACATTAGTTTTCAATTCCTGACATTCCTGATAACACTATTAAATGTATTACCGCGCTCTTCACACCACAAGACAACTAAAGGCAAGCTAAAGAAGTTTGTCGCACCCAGACTTAAGGTAAAAAAGTTCTTCGCAGCCAGACATTTTAATTAAAGAGTTGAAACATATGACGTTGGACACCACATGAGCTTTTCACCAGGAGTCGTTCAAAGTGGTGGAACCATCTGATGAGTTGTCAATGCTTATTGCCAAAGCAAAGAAGGCTCACTTTATTGAAGACATGAAATCATTCTTGTAGAGTCATGCAAATATTGTGCTTAGCGGCGCAGAGCCACAAAAAGTTACCCAAGATTTCACTTTTTGGTAACACATTGAAGCGTTGCGTTGATGAACTTTTAGACATTACAAAACGAATCATGATACAGATAATCCCACTGTTTTGGAACACAGTACGATGAAACCACTGATGCTGATCAAAGCTTTCAACTGCTTGTTTAGCCTCGATTAGAGGATGGAGTTGCGAAATACGAAATGATTTTCTCGAAAGCACTGGAGACCACATGAAAAGCTTTCGGTATCAATGAAAGTCTTTTTTTCAGGAGAATTACATTTCATGGGAAACGATTGTCGGAGTCTCCAATGACTGTGCACTAACGATGCTTATGTCTCGCTCGGATTCATAGAATTGTTCAAAGAAATGAATGGATCCGTAACTGGGACTCTTGCATCATCCACAGAGGAGCACTTGCTGCCAAGACTCTACAGGAAACATAATTCAACTTCCTAATGACCTACACAATTTGCTGAATTTGGCAATAAAAGTTGTTTATTTTGTAAAGAGCTCTTTATATTCTTTGCATCTCTGCACAGATATTGGACCTCATCACAAAGCTCTCCCGTTTCCACATGGAAGTCATCTGACCTTCAAAATGATATATGCAGGGTCGGCTCTATGAACGCAAGAGAGAGAGCAATTCTTTTCAATAAAGCCATAAACAAGTAGAACTGTAAGACGCATTTACAGGAGAAAAGTTTTAGTTTTCACAAGCGTACCTTGTGCACATTTCTGGGTATCAACAACCTCAATCTACAAGTTAGAAACGCAATTACCATAGCGTATTATGCAATCAAAAGTTTCAAGGAGAAAACTGCTTCGGAAACATCTGGACCTTTTCATAGTCTCAAGAAACTCCAAACAAATTTCAATGACTTCCTCACGCTTCAAACAAAAATGCATGTAGGTTTTTTTAAAATCCATTTTCCTGAGCAAAGAAGTTACGATTTTAGTTTGTTTTTTTTTCCTTACAACACACAACAACCTACCAACGTTAAAGACTCCTGAACTTGTTGCTTCCCTTCCCAACAACCACTCACTCCCCACTAAAAATCTTACCAATCATCCTGACATCCCCGCTTCCCTAAGCTCTATCACAAATCCAACGTCCTAGGCCACCACCAGCACTACTGCAAAGCTTTCCTCAATTTCCCTAAAATTCTACATTCTTTACCACGACTCCCATCACCTCCCAGACCATCACTTACTCCAGGTCCCCACTTATCAATTCCTCTCCTCCTTCCTCCCCCACACTGCACCTGGTCTTCCTGGAGGACCTCCAGAATCAGACCGTTAACTCATACGATAACTTCTCCATCAATACACTTTCCTACATTGAAATTCAATACCTCGACGAAGACACTTCCCCGTCAAACCCCAGACCGTCCTCGACCCATGACCAGACAACTCGTCAAAAATAATCACAATCGAATGAAATTGGGTTATGTAGGCAAACTTAAATCATTTGATTTTTTCAAAAAATAAAATACATAAAATATTGCAATCCAACGTGTTCGGCTACTACAATAACCACCGCCTGACCGCTACTCTCCTTGAACACGTAAAAGCAGACCAGACATTGTCTTCAGCAGTGGGGCAGCAATTACCTTCAATTTCTATCTCCCAGGTCTCCATGGGGTTCCGATTACATTCCCTTCTACCTTCAACTCTCATCTAATAACCTCATTATCATTACAAGAAGTCCCATTGGGACACTTTCAGAAACTCACTAATCACACATACGCGAAAAATTGCCATTATCAATCCGTCACATTCACAGACACAGAGATAGGGCACATACATCAGCAAATCATATGCAGCTCTCAACAGTCTCCAAATCACACTCTCCCCAAGATACTACTCCTTCCCTGCTACCAAAACCAAGTCTTCTCTGGTGCTACCGTCGATGATTTGACCAAAACTGACACCGATTAGGCCTAACACACTGGGATCTCACTACCCTAAGCAGCCACATAATGAACAACCTCAGAGCAACCACATAATGAACAGCCTTAGACAGAGCCTAAGAATTCAGTAATCACCACAGCAGAAAAAACAATCTCAAGACTTGTAGAAGCAAATCCATTAATTCAAAAGTACACCCAAAACAGACGTCAACAGGCTAAAAAATAGCACTTAACATCAAAACCTTCAAGACACTCAACATCTTTAAGAAACATTGGAAGAGTATTTATCAACCACATCCCCAACACTCAGATAGTTGCACAGCACATACAAAGTAGACCCAGCCACTTTGACCCAGTCAAGTCATACACTTATCCTTCCTCAAAGAAGACCACTTATTCCCAACTATTACGTTTAACGATGTCAAATTTCTCCTACTTAAAAATCCCTTTAACTAGCCCAGCTTGTCTCGAGCACTGGTTATCAATTCCTCACACATATTCCTGACAACAATATTAAAGTCATTACCGCGAAATTCAAACCACAAAGCAACCAAAGGCCAGCTAAAGAAATTCTTTGGAGCCAGACAGAATTGAAACATGACTGTGGACACCACGGAAGCTTTTCACCAGGAATCGTTCAAAGTGGTGGAAGCATCTTACGAGTTGTCACTACTTATTGCCAAAGCAAAGGCGGCTCACTATTGAAGAGATTAATGAAATCATGCTCGAGACCTACAAATATTGTGCTTGGCGCAGATCCACAAAAAGTTATCCAAGATGTCACTTTCTGGTAACACTGAAGCGTCGCGTTGATGAACTTCTAGATGACAAAGTACAAATTATACATATGAGAATCCCAGCGCTTTGGAACAGTACAACAAAACCACTGATGCTGACCAAAGCTTTCAACTGCTTGTTTATCCTACATTAGAGGATGGAGTTGTGAAAGAATCTTTCTCTGGAAAGCACTGGAGACCACGTGAAAAGCTTCAAGTATCTTTGAAAGTTCCCCAAGAAAATTATCTTCCATGGGAAACGTATGTCGGAGTGTCCAATGACTGTGCCCTAACAATGCTTGTCTCTCGTTGGGGATATAATAAGCCAGTCAGATGAGCTTGACGTGCTTACCATAACGTCACAGTGGCCCGGGGCGCGACCAACACACCAACCAGGAGTTCAGTATCTCTGGGAGACGTACGAGATTAATCATGTTCTCAGATACAAGAGTTTGTGTGTTATTTAATACAAGAATGATGGCGTCCCCTTGATTAACGATAGTGTCTGAGAGAAAATCATCGCCAAAGTGAATAAGAATATCTCCCGGAAAGCTGGGATCTTTCCTGAGTTTCATACCAGAAAAAAAGAATTACATCAGGATATCTTTTCAGCACGTTATGATTTGAAAGGAGACAAACCTGCATAAACGCATAAACAATATTGGAGAAAAACTATTGACTGAAAAATATAAAGCTAGTAAACGGAACCATGCAGAATAAATGCCAGGACTAAAATAAAGTCCCGAATTAAGCACAACTCTCCCAATTTGTTAATGTGTCTATGTCGAATTAAGTAGAACAGCGAGGTGACTATGACAGATTACACCACAGCCTTGCGCGTCGGCATGACGGCCTTAGGAATAAAATAAGAGGCGGGTATATAATTACCAAAGGAAAATAACAAAGGACTCATCTCAATCTCAGTAAGACCGGCGTTATTCATGCCAGTGAGATGCATCACCCTACGGGAATGGAAACGTAATCGCTCCCACAATTTCGCATCCTTAAGTAATGTTTTGATGCAAGACATGAAAATTATCGTACTTTTGTAAAGTGCTTCAAAACATATCATAAAATGATGCGAGTATGCCTCGAATTACGCCTAATATACCATTACTACGTGTTTCTGGTGCCACACGGATTTTCAGACGCTCGCAAACACAACTGTATACATTAATACATGCATGCATATTGACAGGTAAACAAACACAAATATCATTCACAGTAAAAAAAAAAACAATGATAAACAAGAACACAAATACAGGCACACAAACATGAACGCAATCTGATGAACATACTACCTAAAAACTCACATACACATGACATTATATTTGAGATCACAAACCCAAAAATACGTCCAAGATATCTAAAGAATTAGTAGCTTAATAAGAGGATGATTACACTGTGGCTCCTTACCCTGGACATGGTCGTCTTCACAAGCCTTCAGCACGACCAGCCAATACCTCGGCATTGCCACCCTGGCCTGCAATTTGTAGGTCACTTGGTCTCGACATAATTTCGTGTATTTACCACAAAACTAAGTCACTTATACTCTCTAACACTTGATATAACTCATGTACACACACACACACACACACACACACACACACATATATCATTATTTTGCTTTGTCGCTGTCTCCCGCGTTTGCGAGGTAGCGCAAGAAAACAGACGAAAGAAATGGCCCAACCCACCCCCATACACATGTATATACAGACACGTCCACACACGCAAATATACATACCCATACATCTCAATGCACACATACATATACACACACAGACACATACATATATACACATGCACACAATTCACACTGTCTGCCTTTATTCATTCCCATCGCCACCTCGCCACACATGGAATAACATCCCCCTCCCCCTCATGTGTGCGAGGTAGCGCTAGGAAAAGACAACAAAGGCCCCATTCGTTCACACTCAATCTCTAGCTGTCATGCAATAATGTCCCGAAACCACAGCTCCCTTTCCACATCCAGGCCCCACACAACTTTCCATGGTTTACCCCAGACGCTTCACATGCCCTGATTCAATCCATTGACAGCACGTCGACCCCGGTATACCACATCGATCCAATTCACTCTATTCCTTGCCCGCCTTTCACCCTCCTGCATGTTCAGGCCCCGATCACTCAAAATCTTTTTCACTCCATCTTTCCACCTCCAATTTGGTCTCCCACTTCTCGTTCCCTCCACCTCCGACATATATATCCTCTTGGTCAATCTTTCCTCACTCATTCTTTCCATGTGCCCAAACCATTTCAAAACACCCTCTTCCGCCCTCTCAACCACGCTCTTTTTATTTCCATACATCTCTCTTACCCTTACATTACTTACTCGATCAAACCACCTCACACCACACATTGTCCTCAAACATCTCATTTCCAGCACATCCATCCTCCTGCGCACAACTCTATCCATAGCCCACGCCTCGCAACCATACAACATTGATGGAACCACTATTCCTTCAAACATACCCATTTTTGCTTTCCGAGATAATGTTCTCGACTTCCACACATTCTTTAAGGCTCCCAGGATTTTCGCCCCCTCCCCCACCCTATGATTCACGTCCGCTTCCATGGTTCCATCCGCTGCCAGATCCACTCCCAGATATCTAAAACACTTCACTTCCTCCAGTTTTTCTCCATTCAAACTTACCTCCCAATTGACTTGACCCTCAACCCTACTGTACCTAATAACCTTGCTCTTATTCACATTTACTCTTAACTTTCTTTCACACACTTTACCAAACTCAGTCACCAGCTTCTGCAGTTTCTCACATGAATCAGCCACCAGCGTTGTATCATCAGCGAACAACAACTGACTCACTTCCCAAGCTCTCTCATCCCCAACAGACTTCATCCTTGCCCCTTTTTCCAAAACTCTTATAATAAATAAATATATATATATATATATATATATATATATATATATATATATATATATATATATATATATATATATATATACTCCTACGAATCCACGGGGAAAATGAAACACGGTAAGTTCCCAAGTGCACTTTCGTGTAATAGTCACATCATCAGGGAAGACACAAGAGAAATATAACAGTCAGTTGATATACAACGAAGAGACGTAGCTAGGACGCCATTTGGTAAACATACTGTCTTGGACAATTGCGTAGTCTAGCTCTGCAAGGGACGGAGGTCTAGTTATTATGGCTACCTGCGTCGTCGAAATACTTATCACGATAATAAGGTGGCTCTGTATAGACAGAGTGGTGACACCACCTGAACTACAGGCTCAAATCCCCCTATGGCTAGCATGCTTGTTTATGATTTCATTTCCCTGGCGACGGTTGCCACATTTTCTTAAAGTGAGGGAAGTTCTTGAAGGCAAGTGGTTGACCCTTAAGCTTGGTTCAACTTACGTTTGCCAAGCGGTAAGGTATGATTTAGAGGCAGACGTATAGTTTTATCATAATCTATAAGAGACTCAAACACAGATATACATAATCTTTCCGTATTGCTGTGTGTCGCGCGTGCTATCTAGAAACGTAGAGACTAGTATCAGGTGTTCCAATGATAGGAAGAGCTTATCTAAGAACTAATTTAGGGTTACGTTTCATGTACTACAGGCTCTCCTATCAGACAGGGAAATAAGATATTCCAAATTACATACGAGAAACATAAAAAACGCTGACACTGAAAACCACAGAAGATATTGTACTATTGCGTGCCATCTCTCTACCGAAACTGTGGTAAAAGTCGCGACACCAAGATTCAGGAGGATCCTGTTTACGACGTGCTAAATGGTTTCACACACCACATCTCCATCCTCAGTGTCACGTTACCAATCGCCTTCGAATACGGTAGGTTTCGACTCCTTAACACACATTAGCCCAGGATTATGCCCTGATATAACTGTTTCGGTATATAAACAATCAGCTAAAACATCTTGAAAGAAACAAAAAAACAAGTTATGATCTGAACACATGACCGACGTCGAGGTGGACTAGCATCGGACACATTTATCCTAATTAAATATTTACATGTCCACAAATATTGTTCTTTCCTTCTCTGAATAAAGCCTATATCCTTATCTTTGAATATGACAATTAATCAAGGGCTAATGACAACAAGAAGGGCAAATACAACCTGATTCTGCAGAGAAGCCAGCGCGAACGTTTACCCATCTAACAAGCAACGAGCAGAGAGAGCGAATGTGCTTTTGAACACCATAGCTCCAGCTCCCAAAATTACTGTTTTAGCAAAACAAGCACTTTTTTTGTACAGAAAAGTAACAATTACAATTTAAGCAAAACTTTAATAGTAATTTATATAAATAAATAAAGTCAGTGACATGATAAAAGAATAGAAAATCTATAACATTCTTTAAGTCTGTAAGAGAAAAGTTAACGGTATATTATGGGACATTATACAAAACAAAAACATTCTTTTTCAAGGTACAAAAAATTAAATACATAACATCTGCCTCCTCAAAAAACCATGTCATCTTTCAGGTTGACTCATAACCAGCGAGCATGCTGGACGATACATAAGCTACAATACTATCTATTTTCATTTATTTATTTATTTTGCTTTGTCGCTGTCTCCCGCGTTAGCGAGGTAGCGCAAGGAAACAGAAGAAAAAATGGCCCAACCCACCCACATACACGTCCACACAAGCAAATATACATACCTATACATCGCAACATATACATATATATACACACACAGACATAAACATATATACACATGTACATAATTCATAATGTCTGCCTTTATTCATTCCCATCCCCACCCCGCCACACATGAAATAACCACCCCTCCCCCCTTATATGCGCGAGGTAGCGCAAGGAAAAGACAACAAAGGCCACATTCGTTCACACTCAGTCTCTAGCTGTCATGTAATAAAGCACCAAAACCACAGCTCCCTTTCCACATCCAGGCCCCACACAACTTTCCATGGTTTACCGAGACGCTTCACATGCCCTGGTTCAATCCATTGACAGCACGTCGACCCCGGTATACCACATCGTTCCAATTCACTCTATTCCTTGCACGCCTTTCACCCTCCTGCATGTTCAGGCCCCGATCACTCAAAATCTTTTTCACTCCATCTTTCCACCTCCAATTTGGTCTCCCACTTCTCATTCCCTCCACCTCTGACACATATATCCTCTTTGTCAATCTTTCCTTACTCATTCTCTCCATGTGCCCAAACCATTTCAAAACACACTCTCCTGCTCTCTCAACCACACTCTTTTTATTACCGTACATCTCTCTTGCCCTATTATTACTTACTCGATTAAACTACCTCACACCACACATTGTCCTCAAACAACTCATTTCTAGCACATCCAACCTCCTCCGCACAACTCTATCTATAGCCCACGCCTCACAACCATATAACATTGTTGGAGCCACTATTCCTTCAAACATACCCATTTTTGCTTTCCGAGATAATGTTCTTGCCTTCCACACATTCTTCAACGCTCCCAGAACTTTCGCCCCCTCCCGCTTTCCATGATTCACGTCCGCTTTTATGGTTCCATCCGCTGCTAAATCCACTCCCAGATATCTAAAACACTTCACTTCCTCCAGTTTTTCTCCATTCAAACTTACCTCCCAGTTGACTAGTCCCTCAACCCTACTGTACCTAATAACCTTGCTCTTATTCATATTTACTCTCAGCTTTCTTCTTTCACACACTTTACCAAACTCAGTCACCTGCTTCTGCAGTTTCTCACATGAATCAGCCACCAGCGCTGTATCATCAGCGAACAACTGACTCACTTCCCAAGCTCTCTCATGCACAACAGACTGCATACCTGCCCCTCTCTCCAAAACTCTTGCATTCACCTCCCTAACAACCCCATCCATAATATATATATATATATATATATATATATATATATATATATATATATATATATATATATATATATATATATATATGCCAGGCCCATAGCCTAGCGGTAGCATTCCCGCCTGTGGCACAGGGTCCCGGGTTTGATCCTGGCTGTTGGAGGTTTGTATGTTCTATGAAGGTGCGCGTTCATATGCACTTTATTCGTATATATATATATATATATATATATATATATATATATATATATATATATATATATATATATATATATATATATATATGTGTGTGTGTGTGTGTGTGTGTGTGTGTGTGTGCATTAGAAAACTAGCGTTCCTACTATAATAGATATTTTGATGCCATGAGCGGGAACCACATGATAATGAAAGGTTTGATTGAATCAAAGAGTCTAACATTCATACATTCCTATACCTTCCCGAATTTGATTATTGCTGTGATCTGGTTAATACTGAAATCTACGGAACAATCCTCGACAATATCATAAATGATGCAAAGATAATATGAAGATAGCAGAATGCACTAAGCTTTCCTCCAAGAGAGTTGTTGAGGAGGAAGATTGGTATATGGTGCCAAAGCCTTTCCATGTCTTATATTCCTTCAATTTGATTTCTGAAATAGTATTAGATATACATATTTCATGAATGAAATGGGACATAGAAATACAGACAACTACTTTGGTGATGCTCATTACACATTGTGCACTACAAGACCTAAGTAAGGCAAGTGTTTCCATTCATCATGCGATATGTGAGAAAACAACAAGAAAATGAAAGGGCAGACTACATTCTTAAGAACTCTGTCCAAAAAAAGACATATACATACACCTTCCCTAACTTGAAATGGCCATTTCTAAGGAAATCTTATGGTGAAATATAAAAGAGTCAACATAATAGACTTTATTTCGTTAGTTGTTCTTGTAATCGGGTTAATGAAATTCTTGCAACGAAACCTAGTTAAGTAAAATTTCGTAACGGGTCGTTGAACATAAGATTCTAGATATAGCATATTCCGTTGTATTCCAAACAAAGAGACGACAATATCATAAGCTTAATAATTCCTGGGTGTTGGGGCTGAGGCGAGCGCTTTGGGCGGCTCTGGGGTGAAACAGAAATCATAAGAGGGTTGCTCCGCTGGCCTTCCAAGTGACATCATAAGTGGGCGGAGTCTGCCTCGACGTGTCACTTGACCAACGAACGAATGCACGAAGGAAAGAACGAATGCACGAACGAACGAACGCACACGTGTTTTTGGAACCCTCAAAGATGGATGTCAAGGTTTGCCTAACCCAAGATGGATGTCAAGGTTTGCCTAACGCAAAATGGATGTCAAGGTTTGCCTAACCCAAGATGGATGTCAAGGTTTGCCTAACCCAAGATGGATGTCAAGGTTTGCCTAACCCAAAATGGATGTCAAGGTTTGCCTAACCCAAGATGGATGTCAAGGTTTGCCTAACCCAAGATGATGTCAAGGTTTGCCTAACCCAAGATGGATGTCAAGGTTTGCCTAACCCAAGATGGATGTCAAGGTTTGCCTAACCCAAGATGGATGTCAAGGTTTGCCTAACCCAAGATGATGTCAAGGTTTGCCTAACCCAAGATGGATGTCAAGGTTTGCCTGACAACAACGGCAGCACAGATACGCGCCAGATTCAAATCATTGTTTACAAGACCATAGCCAGATGATGCTAGTAGCCATGCAAGACCAGGACAACTACTCATGTAGATCGCATTTTCATAAATTTCCACGGGATGAAGAGACAGATGTAAGGTGTATTTTTTATATGAAGTTGGTGAGATATTCATAAACATAAGGGTACTGTACTACAGTCATTGGACCTTGTTATTGGAATGCTGGCTGGTAATTTATTAATGTTTTTTGTGCTTGAGTAAGTTGTGATTGCTTTTCTACTGTTTGCATTTTATTATCTTAATGCACGGAGTGATGCAATTGCATTGGTGTTATGTAAGCTCTGCCATTTCTTTAGTATTGCTGATTTCCAGGATTTTTGTAAATTTATGATTTTTTCCCGTTAGGCTTTATGATTTTTGTAAATTTATTGGTTTTCTTTTGCTTTGTTTTCGTATTTGGTTATTCTATAATTTATTTGTTATATAATATCATTATGTATACTGTGATTGTTTTGCAATCTGAGTGAAGGTTTTGTTATATTTTTCCTTTTTATGTGTAATGAGCGATAGGTAGTGAGGCAAATTGTGTAGGTGTCCTAAGCTGGAGGAGGAACAGAGAGGCTGACCATTTTTTAAGAAAAGAAGTATTGTGTTTGTAAGTGAAGCTTTAAAGATAGTTAGGAGACTGTGTGGGCAGTTATAGTAAATGGAAATATCAAAAACTGCCGGAATCTTGGGCGTGTTATGGTGCTGTGTAACCAACCGTTGGTGTGGAGGTGTCTCCTTAATTTCGTGGCTGTTTGGCTGGTGACGCACAACCTGATGCTTTTACCTGCAGCTAAGGGCAGTCATCATCATCATGGTGTGGCACAAGACCTGGTGTAGATATTCTATGGCAACTTGACATTCTCCTGCTCTGGAGAACTACAGAAAATTTTTAGAGGTTAAAAGAAAGGGGTTGGATACCATTACAAAGCAAATACCACAGAAAAGCAGAAGTACCTTTGATTCAGTACTGCCTTCAAATTTGAAATAGAGCACAGTATAATGGATGATTGCAATTACAGGCCACACAGAGTTGAACCCACATAGATTTGAATCCAGTTTGTGACAGTCAGTCTATAGTCAACGCAAGCTGTTCATCTTCCATTGTGGGCTGGTCAACAAAATGGGTACCAGACTAGGGTATATGTATATATGGTGTAAACAAGGTGGCTCTGATTAGGGCTCTCATTAGCCTGTGCTGTCTCAGTTGAAAATTTCAGATAGAGCAAAGAGAACATTGAGAACAGTTTAAACGAATGATACTGTTAGATTTAATCAGGAGAATTTATAAAATGATTAGATATGTCAGGGAGGGTTAGTGACAGCTGTGTAGTGAGCCAGGACTTCATTGGTTGTCAAGTTCCACTCCTCTGACCCAGTTAGCTGTCTCTTATTTCTGCCTCACCCACACATAGACAACTGGCACTATTTCCATAAACATACAATCTCTCCTTGTCATAAAATTGGCAAATCTTAGCTCACACTGCTCATTCCTAACTCTAGATTTTCCCTCGATGAGCTTTAGGTGCTAGCCCTACAGTTTGGCAAAATAGTAGCAGTAAATAAGAGTAGTAGGAAGGAACATTTAAACTGCAGTTTTAGGTAGGAGCATTAGGTAGATGTAGTCAATAGGAACATTAAGTAGGAGCCTCTCCAAACAATGTGCAAGAGTTGCCCTTTGCGAGTTGCCTGTTAGGGGTGAGGCATAAAGGCTAAGAAGCAGAACTGGAGTTCACTAGTCATAGAGACTTGTCACCTACATGAGGGAGTTCCTGGAGAGGAACAGGTGTCAGAGATGTAGAGAGATACATTAGATATGTGAGCACTGGTCAACCAGTGCTTAACCTAACCAACCAAACCTAACCTAAAACCTAACACCTAACCTAAAACCTAACCTAAACGTAACGCAGCCTACCCTACCCTACACTAACCTTACCTAACCCTAACTTAACCTAACCAACCTAACCCAACCCCTAACCTATTCTACCCTGACCTAACCCAACCCAACCCACCCTAACCTAAACTAACCTTACCTAAAACCTAACCTAACCTAGCCTACCCTAACCGAACCTAACCTAACCTAACCTAACCTAACCAAACCTAACCTAACCTCACCCAACCTTTAGAAATCGGGCAAACAAAAATAAGCTAAAACGTTTGGCTCTTTTCTTCCTGAAAAAAAAAAAGAAAAGCGACTTCACGGCGACTTAATTCAAGTGTTCAAATTTCTGAATAAGGTCGTCAACGTAAATCACGAACATCTTTTCGAAATAAATGAAAATACGGTTACCGTGTTACCGTGACAGATGAAATAAAACAAAGCTGAAAGTTATAATACAGACGTAAGAAAAAGCTTCTTTTCCCATAGGTGTGTTGAGCAGTGGAATAAGCTACCGTCAGTAGTGTATGCTAGCAGTGTAATACCTTCAAAATGTCCACTTTCGGACTTTAATTCTAGCTGTCGCCTCACCCTGATGTTATATTTTCTTGGCATTTTTTTTTTTTTTTGTGGTACCTCATCTCTAACTCCCACTATAACCAGCAGCGAGGCTTCATTGTCAGAAATGTCAGCTATTTCTCAGACTGCCACGTGTTCCCAAAACTCAATGAGAAAACACAATATACTTGTGATTAAAAATGCTTGGTACTGTTACTTTCATTAAGATCATTCGAAAGTGCTGATTCAGAGAAAATGCAAAGAATATCATGAGTCAAAAAAAAAGTTTTGTTATATACAAGAATATATAAATTCTATCTATTTCCTTTTTGATTCATATAGTACATGCACAAACGAATAAAATTCAAGGGATACAGTTGAAAGAAAGTGTTTAATGTATTCGGACGCGTTGACAATCAGCTGGGAGAGGTTGTGTTTTATTATGACAGTAGGTTGACACTTGTGTCCATCCAGAGTGGATTGATGTGTAATCACACTTGAATATACTTCAGCAACAGCTTAGTGTGTGTATGTGTGTGTTCTTCTTGGACACTTAACAGTGCCTGACCAGCAGACTTATGTGTGGTGTTCTTGGACAATTAATAGTGCCTCGGCAGAAGCTGGAGGTGTGCTATCGAGCATTTGAGTGTAGTGTATGGCCAGCAGCTTCATGTTTTGCAATGTTGGATTGGTAACTGTTACAGCTTAACATGGATGGGATAAGTCGGTAAGTATATAATGAAGCAGGTAGTAACCTTTCTGATCCGCTAAATGTGATGCTGTAGTGTCAGCTGTTAGTGTTACATGTAAACCTGTTCTCAGTGAAATTAACATTAGTCGTGTTACGGGAAGAGTTTTAAAACATTGTTGCCATGTCTCATTACCTTTTATGTCTCATGTCTTCACTGCTATGTATGTATGCACACTCAAACACATCCCAGCCTGAGCTAGGTATAGTATTATGGATTCGTGATTGCCAGCAAAACTCCATTACATCTATGTTGAATGCTCCAGTTACGGACAAAAATACCACAGCAAAACATAATTACAATATACATAGAGAATTTTGAAGCGGAAAAAGAAGACAAGGGAAATCATCTAAGAATTTTGGAGAAAGTGAAAGTCATAGTTACTGTGAAAGACATGAGAAGGTAGAGAGTTCCAAAGCTTCGATGTGTAGGGAAAAACGCAGGTATCAAAACGGCCCACCCTTGAGTTGCCGATGGCCACACAATAATCATGTGATGCAGCAGTTTCCCGAGTATTGCATTATCTAGTTAACGGTGGGGGGCAGACAAGCAGCCAGCTCTTAGGAACAAAAACCAAAGTGATACCTATGGAAGAGGAAAAGTGAGCCAACTGCAGTGTAGGGCAAAGGGGGTCAAGTTTGGAAGTTAGCCTAGGACAGTTTGTTAGTCAGAATGCTTTCGACTCAGCTCTAAAGTAAGGATGCAAAGTTAGAACCACTCCAAATGTGAGAGCATTTCCTTGCATAAACGTATCAGCTGTTCAGGAGAAGAGGTTTTAACACCTAAACAGGACACCCTGTTTCTTAGAGGCAAACTTAGCTATTTCTGTAATGTGGGGTTTCCAAGAAAGATTGGATGTTAAAGGAATAGCAAGTATGTTCATTGAGTCAAGAGGTGGAATTACTGAACCCTCAAAGGAGAGACAAAGAGTTATGAGGAGTTTTCGATAGATGGGTAGAAATTGGGCTTTGGATACATTAAGCTGAACAAGATTTAGTGTACCCAATGAGATATCCTGTCCAAGTCATTGTGCCTTTTTCAGTTTTTTGTTGGGTAAGGTTTTGGTCAGGTTTCTATGTAGGGGCACATCAAAACCAACATTGGAATACTATATATTTCTTTTGCAGTAATGGTTTACGTTGTGGAAATAATAAAGAGAGAACATGATTTGAAACTTTTATTTTTTTGATAAGACTTGTGGGAAGGGTTATGAAACTATAGGAAAGGTCTGAAGATAGTTATAGTAAAAGTGGTTATTCAACAGAACCTATGAAAACACTATGTAACAACCTAACAGTTGTAAAATGTGCCCTTTTGTTCATACACACATCCCAGTGACTGAATCACAGAAAATTCCTGTTATACAATGAAATTAGCATTGGATATTGAGTGATATTCTTCTGAAATGTTAGCGTATTGTGGAGCGTTATTTCATTGTAGAATATTTCATGATGCAATACTTTAGTGGTGAGGATTATGGATATCTGGGAAATGTGGGGTTGAGAAAGCTAAATACTTGTAAAAAATCTAAAGATCCTGTGTACCAGTGAAAACCATGCAAATGAGATTTAGAGTAGAGACATGTCAACAATAATTTGGTTGGGTGATGAGGAATGTGTTATAATGGCTGCTTGTTGGGAGGTTGGCTGGTGGTGCAAACAGCCACCTGGTTTGTCATCTAAGTGTTGATATTCTTTGGCTGTTGACATGATAGTCTTGGATGTGTGTAGTATATTTTGACAAAGTATTGAAAGTTTAGATACAGCTCTGGTATCAGGGAGGTTAGGTATGTTTTCATAGGTTCTGTAGATTTTTCTTTTTTAATTTTTCATGTACATTTACATTAGATGATTGGTTATAGTCATGTTTGGCATGGCATTCATGTTAGGTTTGGATAATGAATGATGTTCATTGTATTGTTTAGGTAGCGCAGTTACAATTACAGAGCATTATAATCTTTTGAGTAATAATGAATTAGGCAGACATTGTAAGGGTTATGTATTCAAGGGAGTATATGAGGTTGATTTATGTAAAAGAAGGTAACACACTTGTAGTAAAAAAATCATATCAAGTAGTCAACATGTACTGAGGAAAATTTTTTTTCTTTTCTTTATTACATGCTCACCATGAGTAAGGTAGCATCAAGAACAGATGACTGAGCCTTAGAAGACAAAAAATCCATGCTTGTTTCCCTCTTCTGTTCCTTCTTTAGAAAAAAATAATAGAGGGGAGGATTTCCATCCTTCTGCTGATGGAAAAATATACTACCATGAATTTGGTCATCATCTGATGGGGATCACATAGCCACTTTGTGTGTTGTCTGACTTAGACAATTGGAGGCATTCAGTCGTGTGTGATTTGGATAGTTTGACTAGAGTAATGAATATTAGTAGTTGGTAGGCAACCATCTACCAGGAAGCTATGTTGCTAATACTACCTGCCTGGGAATTGGGAGGATTAGTGATGGCTGTGTAGTGAATCACTGCTTCAGTTGTTGTCAGATTGCACTCCTCTGACCCAGGTAGCAGACTGTTCTTTCTGCCGTGCTTACACATGGAGTGCTAGCATTCTGTTCACAAACAATATCTCCTTGTCACACACAACACTTGACAACACCTAACTCACACAACTCTTTCTCTGTAACTATTGGTCTTATACAGTGAGCACTATATGCTAGCCCTGCTTTTTAGCAAAATTATCGGAGCAAAGGATAGTAATAGTAGGCAGGAGTATTAGGCAGAGTAGTAAGTTGAAACACTAGGTAGATATTTAGGTAGACATTTAGGTAGAAGCCTCTGAAAATTGCATTAGAGTTTCCCCTCTACCAGTGGCCTGATGAACATGAGGCACTAAAGGTTAAATAGTGGCATTGGAGCTCAACAGCTATGGGGACTTATATGCCATGGCAACTTGCATGAGGGAGTTCCCAGAAGAAAGGGGCATCAGAGATATAGATACACATAAATGACCATTAAGTGAACCCTCAACCATTAAAGAGGTTAGGTAAGGTTTTTATAGGATCTGTACATTTTTTACATGAATTAACCCAACATATTCCCGAATGAACACTAACAAACCAAGGAGCACATAGTAGCTGCTGCTGTGTAAGTGTTTACAAACTATTGTGATTTGTTACTCTGTATTCAAGCATGAATAATTGATAATTGTTTTATAAGATGCTGAATGCAAAATTTATGAGAGAGAGAGAGAGAGAGAGAGAGAGAGAGAGAGAGAGAGAGAGAGAGAGAGAGAGAGAGAGAGAGAGAACCCTCATCACCATTAATGATTTTTTTTTCACTATGTTCTTTATATGTTTGCCTTTCTCCTTACACTTTTTCATAACTTTTGTTGTAGACTTATAGAGATGTTTAAAGAAAAGATAACATTAAAGCATTCTCAGACAGGGTGAACAGTGCATATAAAGTTTGTTGGAGGACAGTGGATACAGAATGTTGAATTTTGGCCAACCTCCAAACCACCAATCATATTGCTTACAAAGAGAAATGGGAATAATTTCACTTGCCATTTAAATCATCATAAGAAAGATGATGAATAAATGGATTATTATCAGAATTTTCAAATACATTGCGAATGCATTTGTCATCATTTCATTCACATAATTAGTTTTAAGTAATGAGACACTTGTCATTGGTTTGTTAAAGTTTCAAGATCATTCAAGAGAATATGATGCTCCAAACCATGTTTGCAACTTACTGAATTCTCTAACAATTGAATGTCATTGCAGAACAAAATCACTTGGAATTCAAAATGGTATGAGGCTTTTAGGCATTTTAACCCCACATTTCTCTGATAATGTTGCCATCACTAATGTATCCTAATGTAATATCGTAAGATAGTTTAAGGATTAAGTCATATGCAGAGGTATTGGAGACTTCTGATGGATGAAATTGTAAATCACATGTAGAGGACTGATCTATTTTCAAAATGCCAATATAGGTTTATTAAGTACAGGTCTATAGCACTACAGTTTATAACAAAATTGGACATAACAAGCATGGACATTGGGATTTTACAAATAAACAGGTTTTGTAAAGCTTTCAATGAAGTTCCTCATGACAGACTAATTTTTCTTTCATACATATTCGCCATTTTCCGCATTAGCGAGATAGCATTAAGAACAGAGGACTGAGCCTGAGAGGGAGAATCCTGGCATGGCCCCCTTCTCTGTTCCATCTTTTGGAAAATTAAAAATGGAAGGGGAGGATTTCCAGCCCCCAGCTCCCTCCCTTTTAGTTGCCTTCTGTGACATGCAGGGAATACATGGGAAGTATTCTTTCTCCCGATCCCCAGAGACAGTGACAGATAATGATAAATATATTACCATATTGTTTCAGTGACTCAGGACTAGAATAGCTATATTCATCTCTGTGAGGAAACAAAGGCTGGTGGTGCATGACTGGACTATTTAGAAGGAGAGCCACCTGTAGTAAACTCCAAGGGAGTGTACTCAGTCTTCAGTTGTTTGTGATATATATATATATATATATATATATATATATATATATATATATATATATATATATATATATATATATATATATTTTTTTTTTTTTTTTTTTTTTTTATACTTTGTCGCTGTCTCCCGCGTTTGCGAGGTAGCGCAAGGAAACAGACGAAAGAAATGGCCCAACCCCCCCCCCCCATACACATGTACATACACACGTCCACACACGCAAATATACATACCTACACAGCTTTCCATGGTTTACCCCAGACGCTTCACATGCCTTGCTTCAATCCACTGACAGCACGTCAACCCCTGTATACCACATGACTCCAATTCACTCTATTTCTTGCCCTCCTTTCACCCTCCTGCATGTTCAGGCCCCGATCACACAAAATCTTTTTCACTCCATCTTTCCACCTCCAATTTGGTCTCCCTCTTCTCCTCGTTCCCTCCACCTCCGACACATATATCCTCTTGGTCAATCTCTCCTCACTCATTCTCTCCATGTGCCCAAACCATTTCAAAACACCCTCTTCTGCTCTCTCAACCACGCTCTTTTTATTTCCACACATCTCTCTTACCCTTACGTTACTTACTCGATCAAACCACCTCACACCACACATTGTCCTCAAACATCTCATTTCCAGCACATCCATCCTCCTGCGCACATCTCTATCCATAGCCCACGCCTCGCAACCATACAACATTGTTGGAACCACTATTCCCTCAAACATACCCATTTTTGCTTTCCGAGATAGTGTTCTCGACTTCCACACATTTTTCAAGGCTCCCAAAATTTTCGCCCCCTCCCCCACCCTATGATCCACTTCCGCTTCCATGGTTCCATCCGCTGACAGATCCACTCCCAGATATCTAAAACACTTCACTTCCTCCAGTTTTTCTCCATTCAAACTCACCTCCCAATTGACTTGACCCTCACCCCTACTGTACCTAATAACCTTGCTCTTATTCACATTTACTCTCAACTTTCTTCTTCCACACACTTTACCAAACTCAGTCACCAGCTTCTGCAGTTTCTCACATGAATCAGCCACCAGCGCTGTATCATCAGCGAACAACAACTGACTCACTTCCCAAGCTCTCTCATCCCCAACAGACTTCATACTTGCCCCTCTTTCCAGGACTCTTGCATTTACCTCCCTTACAACCCCATCCATAAACAAATTAAACAACCATGGAGACATCACACACCCCTGCCGCAAACCTACATTCACTGAGAACCAATCACTTTCCTCTCTTCCTACACGTACACATGCCTTACATCCTCGATAAAAACTTTTCACTGCTTCTAACAACTTGCCTCCCACACCATATATTCTTAATACCTTCCACAGAGCATTATATATATATATATATATATATAATGTATATATATATATTTTCATACTATTTGCCATTTCTCGCGATAGCGAGGTAGCGTTAAGAACAGAGGACTGGGCCTTTGAGGGAATATCCTCACCTGGCCCCCTTCTCTGTTCCTTCTTTTGGAGAAAAAAAAAACGAGAGGGGAGGATTTCCAGCCCCCCGCTCCCTTCCCTTTTAGTCGCCTTCTATGACACGCAGGGAATACGTGGGAAGTATTCTTTCTCCCCTATCCCCAGGGATAGGAGAGAAAGGGATATATATATTTATTACCCCAGGGATATATATATTTATTTATTATACTTTGTTGCTGTCTCCTGCGTTAGCGAGGTAGCGCAAGGAAACAGGTGAAAGAATAGCCCAACCCACCCAAATACACATGTATATACATACACGTCCACATATGCACATATACATACCTAGACATCTCAACGTATACATATATATACACACACAGACATATACATATATACACACTGTCCTCCTTTAGTCATTCCCGTCGCCACCCCGCCACACATGAAACGACAACACTCCTCCCCCCGCGTGTGCACAAGGTAGCACTAGGAAAAGACAACAAAGGCCACATTTGTTCACACTGTCTCTAGCTGTCATGTATAATGCACCGAAACCACAGCTCCCTTTCCACATCCAGGCCCCACAAAACTTTCCATGGTTTACCCCAGAAGCTTCACATGCCCTAGTTCAACCTTTCCTCACTCATTCTTTCCATGTGACCAAACCATTACAATACACCCTCTTCTGCTCTCTCAACCGCACTCTTTTTATTACCACACATCTCTCTTACCCTTTCATTACTTAATTGATCAAACCACCTCACACCACATATTGTCCTCAAACATCTCATTTCCAACACATCCACCCTCCTCTGCACAACCCTATGTATAGCCCTTGCCTTGCAACCATATAACATTGTTGGAACCATTATTCCTTCAAACATAACCATTTTTGCTCTCCAAGATGACGTTCTCGCCTTCCACGCAGTCTTCAATGCACCCAGAACCTTCGCCCCCTCCCCCACCCTGTGATTCACTTCCGCTTCCATTGCTCCATCCGCTGCTAAATCCACTCCCAGATATCTAAAACACTTCACTTCCTCCAGTTTTTCTCCATTCAAACTTACCTCCCAATTTACTTGTCCCTCAACCCTAGTGACCGTGATAACCTTGCTCTTATTCACGTTTACTCTTAGCTTTCTTCTTTCACTCACTTTACCAAACTCAGTCACCATCTTCTGCAGTTTCTCATTCAAATCAGCCACCAGCTCTGCATCGTCAGGGAACAACAACTGACATGCTTCCCAAGCCCTGTCATCCACAACAGACTACATACTTGCCCCTCTCTTCAAAACTCTTGCATTCACCTGCCTAACAACCCCATCCATAAACAAACAACCATGGAGACATCACGCACCCCTGCCGCAAACCAACATTCACTGGGAACCAATCACTTTCCTCACTTCCTACTTCCTTACATCCTTGATAAAAACTTTTCACTGCTTCTAGCAGCTTACCTCCCACATCATATACTCTTAATACCCTCCACAGAGCATCTCTGTCAACTCTATCGTATGCCTTTTCCAGATCCATAAATGCTACATACAAATCCATCTGTTTTTCTAAGTATTTCTCACACACATCACATTGAAGAAGGAAGAATGGATTGAAAAAGATGTAGAGTGATTAGCGCTTGAACATAAAGGAAGGTGAAAGGAATTCATGGGATAGAGTAAATTTGAATAAAGTGGTATACAGGGGTCAACATGCTGACAGTGGACTGAACCATAGCATGTGAAGTGATCAGGAGAAATCATGTAAAGGTATGCGGAGGTTGATTGTGGATAGTGGACTGTGGTCTTGGCGCATTGCACATAACAGCTAAAGAATGGACATGAGCAAATTTGGCTTTTCTTCATCTGTTCCTGGTGCTATCTTACTAAAACAGAAAATGGCAAACGAGTATGGAAAAAGAAATTGTATATGATATGAGGAGAGATTGGTATTATGTTTGAGGAAGGACATTCTGCCTCTGATTGAAATAAAGCTCAAGGGTAAAGGGGAAGAATGTTTTGAAAATATCTTAAAAGTAAAGTCAGGGTTTGGTAAGAGGACAAAAAAAAGAGAAATAAGACCTAAGGAGTAGCACTACTCCAGAAGCAGGAATTGTGGGAGCATATAATATAGTGTAAGGAAATAAATTCTCGATTGACACTGGTAAAATTGAAAGTGGATGGCAAGAGATGGGTGATTATTAGTGCTTATGTAGAAAGCTCGTAAGAGGCAAGTGTTTTGGGAGCAGCTGAGTGAGTGTTTGTGCAGTATTGATGTAAGGGACTAGATATTGATGATGGATGGTTTAAATGCAAAGGTAATTAATGTGGCAGTTGAAGGTATAATTGGAATGCATCGGGTATTGAGTGTTATGAATGGAAATGGTTAGCTTGTTGAGTTGTGTGCCGATAATTTACTGGATATTGGGTTTATCTGGTTTAAAAAGAGGGTTATACTCAAGTATACTTATGTAAGTGGCACAGATCCTCATTAGTTGTGTAATTGTATGATGAATCTGGGATTTTTCTGGGCATGATTTTGTTTTAGATACCCCAAAGGTCATTTTCACTCATTATGGTTTCACAAAACATGATTTTATACATATTTAAGTATTTTGTTTGCATTATGTATATGCAAATCATTTACCTAGACAGTGCATTATTTACATAGATAAATGAAAAATAACCATATTGTCATGAAAAATGTAAATAGCACAGGAAAAGAATTTTTCTTTTACAGTAAAGTTGTTTATAGTAGTGACACTGTACATCATACTCAATGAAATACTGATGGTTGCACTCTGATTAATTTTGGGTGTCTGTGATGTGTGATATTTTTTCTAGCTTTCTTAGGTTCCTCATGTATTTGGAATAAGTAAAAAGACTTATTTTCTAATGGGTAAAGAAGGATCCATGATGGTTATAGAAGTTATGCTGAGTTGATGACTTTGGCAATGTTCAGTTCTTTCCTGGTAAAATCAGTTTTTGATTGTTTAATACTGGTGTAGAAGCCTGTTGTGAATTTTTTCATCGATATTTTATTTTGCTTATTCTGATGGAGAGGTTATTTTGCAGTTTCTCGTTGCTTTTGCTGGAACCTGGAGAGATTTACTTTGAAGATTTTGCTGCTATTTATATTCTCCCAAATGAAAGTACTGAGAATGATGATGGGTGGGAGAATAAGTTTGAAGATGGCATGCTGAGAGGTAGACTGAAGGTAAGGTCATTTGCCTTTGTTTGGCAACTTTTTAGTTGATATCACAAAGTTATAAGTTTGTTATGTGTACTAAGTAAATTCTGTGGTGGTGTGGTGATTGAGAAGTTGGTGGTATACATAGAACATCACACTGGGTAGGAAAAGTGTGGTTTTATGAGTGGTGGAGGATGTGCAGATCAGTTGTTTGTTTTGAAGGATTTGTGTAAGAAAGGAAAAGGGAGGGAGTAGTATATGGCATTTTTGTGGATCTAGAGAAAGTGTAAGGAACATTTGGTATGAGAGGCAATCCACCACAAACTGAGGTTTCATCAAAAGAGTGAGGCAAGAGTAGGAAGAGAGGAGGTTGAATGAAATTGTTGGAAATGAAATGTTTGAGGACAATATGTGGTGTGAGATGGTTTGATGGAGTAAGTAATGTAAGGGTAAGAGAGATGTGTAGAATTAAAAGAGTGTGGTTGAGAGAGCGAGGGTGTGTTGAAATGGTTTGGACGTATTGGGAATGAGTGAGGAAAGGTTGACAAAAAGGATATATGTGTCATAGGTGGAGGGAACAAGGAGGAGTGGGAGACTAAATTGGAGGTGGAAGGATGGAGTGAAAAAGATTTTGAGTGATTGGGGCCTGAACATACCGGAGGGTGAAAGGCGTGCAAGGAATAGAGTGATTTGGAATGATGTAGTGTACCGGAGTTGACGTGCTGTCAATGGACTGAACCAGGGCATATGAAACGTCTGGGGTAGGCCATAGAAAGGTCTGTGGGACCTGGATGTGGATAGGGAGGGAGCTATGGTTTCAGTGCATTACACATGACAGCTAGAGACTGAGTATGAATGAATGTGGCCTTCGTTGTTTGTTTTCCTGGCAATGGACTAAACCAAGGCATGTTAACATTTAAGGTAAACCATTGAAATGTCTGTGGGGCCTGGATGTGGATAGGGAGCTGTGGTTTCGGTGCATTACACATGACAGCTGGAGACTGAGTGTAAATGAATGTGTCCTTTTTTGTCTGTTTTCTTGGCGCTACCTCGCTGAAGCAGGGGGTAGCAATGCTGTTTCCTGTAGGGTGGGATAGTGCTAGACGTGGATGAAGGCAAGCAATTATGAATATGTACATGTGTATATATGTATATGTCTGTGTGTATGTTTGTATATGTCTATATGTTGATATGTATATATGAATGTATATGTGCATGTATGGCATTTATGTATCTATATGTGTATATGAGTGGATGTGCCATTCTTCATCTGTTTCCTGGCGCTACCTCACTGATGCGGGAAGCGGCGATCAAGTATGATAAATTAATGAATAATCCCTAAATGCAAGGGCAACAAGCAAAAGTTGCATTTCTCCTCTCTCAGCACCACAAGGTAGCAAGTCATATCATCTGACTTCTAAAACTCTACCATGCTGCCATACATGTGATATACCCACCAGAAGCAAGGAAAAGGATTTGTTCATCTGATAAAACCTGTTGCATGAAAGTCATACACTTAACAGTATCTTATTTCTTATTTTTTTTGGAGACTGTACATGCTCTTCAGTAAACTTCCTAAGTATTTAAGTTACTGCTCTTTGCTTATATCACTACTGTTATATTGCAACTTTAGGTCAAATGACTATTGCTGTTTCAAAAAGAACTCCTTAGAGCTCCTGATGGATAGGTTCTGAGGTGGTTAGTATTTTTGGATGACTTATATTGCTAGCTTTTCTCAGGTTTGCTCAAAATCCCTGGTGTTTGACTCCAGGGACATCCGTGCTCCCATCATAAAGTTTCCTTATCGCTCATTTGAAGCCATTGATGAGGGCAAGACTACTCGGACCAATGAACTGCTTTATAGGTAATGTTTTTCTTACTGTTCACTGTAAATCTGTAAATGAGTGACAATTGTTTCTTAAATCACTGTCAGCAAGTCATCTGACTATAGATACAGCATGAATTATTGCTTCAGTTTTGATCTATCTTACCTTTACTTGTCATTCCTTGTCTTGTAAGCAAAGATGTATTTGTTCATTGTGCTCACTGTAACTCACTGTTTAACAACAATATTATTTTCAGTGAGGGGGAGCAAAGCATAATAGAGTTGACATGCAGCATGACCGTAGAGATGTTGGAGGGTGGGGTTTTACAGCCATACAAATTCTGCAGGGTAGGTAGAACTGTCATCATTATCCTTTTATTCTTCAAAAGAGGTAGAATTGTTATGAGGGAGAGGAAAATGTGAGGCTGAATTATAATAAGCTAATGTAGAATACCATCAGATTTCAAATCAGGAGATACCTTGACTCTCTGAATGGTACAGTTGATATGCAGTGGGTCACTTGCCTCATTATTGAGGAGGCTCACTCCATTGCTTGATGCTGTGCATCTTTAACTTTGAGAGGCAAACATTGAGTTTATATGTGTATGAATATGTTGAAATTTATCCCTGCCTGGAACAGATCCCCTTAACTAGTGATATGATCTTATATTTAAGGACATCTAAATTCACTCAGTGTAGTTGCAAGACTCTACTTCAGTTATGTTTAACTCTTAAATGTAATGCTGCAAGGCACCATCCAGGGGAATGCATCTCCTCAATAAACTGAAATTAGCCACTGCTAGACCTCTGGCAAGATATGAATTTTACAGCTTATTTGTGTGTAAATTAACTTCCAAATCTGATAATGTTCAAAACAATTGCCAAAGCAATTAATGCTCACTAGAACATGAGCATGGTTCAAAAGTGAATATTTTGTCAACATCCACCAACATTACTCTTTTGCAAATGTCCTCATAAAGAGCACAAGGGCATTCACAAATCATATTGTCATGCCATAAACTTTTCTCCTGTTCTAGTTGACAGATTTTAGTAAAAGTAGTACCAATTGATTCCTTGCACGGTGAACACTTGGTAATGGAGTGGTTTGCCCTGAAATTTCCTTCTGATTCAGAGTCCTGCTGATTTTATGGAACTTAACCTTGTTAAAGTAGAAGGTGCTACAGGTAAAAACCTACACTTTGTATAAACCCAATAGAGTCTAAGGAATCTATTGGTAACATTTTTCATCAAAAGCTTTCAACTAGAACACATGCATCTGCTTTTACATAAATTACCTAAGTAATTTGCCATGTTGGTAGCTACACATATGATGCATGTGTTGATAGACATCTTTACAATGGCTGTTTTGAGATTATCATATTAACTTATTTTAGGGGGTGTTTCATGGATTTTGATATTTTGAATTTTGACCAGTTTTCTTATTATATAACCTACCACAATTTTATTTTTTCCTAATACAAAAAATGAATTCAAGTGTTAATAACTGAAGTCCTTCCACTGATCTGTAGTGATGACATTGCTCTGCATAAGTGTATGTGGTGTATTGTGATCTTTGATAATGTTAATTGCAGGAAGAGCACAGCCACTTATTTCAGCTGATATATGCCGAAGTGTCAGAAGTCTTGCCAAAGATTTGCCAGCTACACAGAGCTTCTACACTGCCTCCAAATGATCAAAATACAATGGTTAGTTATAGAACTGTAATGTTTTCCTCCTGAGATTTGTATGAAATGTAACAGTAAAATGCCTAGCATTTATCAGATTGTTATGATATTGCTTAAAGGGAATGAGGTTCAACATGGTTTCTTGCAATAATGATGCAATGTTTGAGATTATGGAGGGAAAGTACGGTGTCAAGAAACTGGACAGATGTTCACAGTTTGTGTATGTGTGCAGTAACTTTAGATAACCCATTCTCTTGCACTGTTGAGAAAACTTGCAGTTGGTAGCTGTTATTCTGCCCATTAAAGGGTTTTCTCATTCTACATGAAATAGTTTCAAAATATTCAGCAAGCAGTAGTATATGTTTTTTTTTTTTCTTTTTTGCTTTGTTGCTGTCTCCCGCATTTGCGAGGTAGCGCAAGGAAACAGACAAAAGAAATGGCCCAACCCACCCCCATACACATGTATATACATACGTCCACACACGCAAATATACATACCTACACAGCTTTCCATGGTTTACCCCAGACGCTTCACATGCCCTGATTCAATCCACTGACAGCACGTCAACCCCGGTATACCACATCGCTCCAATTCACTCTATTCCTTGCCCTCCTTTCACCCTCCTGCATGTTCAGGCCCCGATCACACAAAATCTTTTTCACTCCATCTTTCCACCTCCAATTTGGTCTCCCTCTTCTCCTCGTTCCCTCCACCTCCGACACATATATCCTCTTGGTCAATCTTTCCTCACTCATTCTCTCCATGTGCCCAAACCATTTCAAAACTCCCTCTTCTGCTCTCTCAACCACGCTCTTTTTATTTCCACACATCTCTCTTACCCTTACGTTACTTACTCGATCAAACCACCTCACACCACACATTGTCCTCAAACATCTCATTTCCAGCACATCCATCCTCCTGCGCACCACTCTATCCATAGCCCACGCCTCGCAACCATACAACATTGTTGGAACCACTATTCCTTCAAACATACCCATTTTTGCTTTCTGAGATAATGTTCTCGACTTCCACACATTCTTCAAGGCTCCCAGAATTTTCGCCCCCTCCCCCATCCTATGATCCACTTCCGCTTCCATGGTTCCATCCGCTGCCAGATCCACTCCCAGATATCTAAAACACTTTACTTCCTCCAGTTTTTCTCCATTCAAACTCACCTCCCAATTGACTTGACCCTCAACCCTACTGTACCTAATAACCTTGCTCTTATTCACATTTACTCTTAACTTTCTTCTTTCACACACTTTACCAAACTCAGTCACCAGCTTCTGCAGTTTCTCACATGAATGAGCCACCAGCGCTGTATCATCAGCGAACAACAACTGACTCACTTCCCAAGCTCTCTCATCCCCAACAGACTTCATACTTGCCCCTTTCCAAAACTCTTGCATTCACCTCCCTAACAACCCCATCCATAAACAAATTAAACAACCATGGAGACATCACACACCCCTGCCGCAAACCTACATTCACTGAGAACCAATCACTTTCCTCTCTTCCTACACGTACACATGCCTTACATCCTCGATAAAAACTTTTCACTGCTTCTAACAACTTGCCTCCCACACCATATATTCTTAATACCTTCCACAGAGCAGTATATGTATATTTGAATATTTAGTGCAGAATTGATGTTATATGTGGGACTTAACATGTCCTGAATTCTGTTAAACTCATAGGCTTATTTTGAATTTTTTCACTCTTGCACAGGTAGATTATTAAAAGCTTTTTCCCAGAATTCCATAAACTTCCAAAAAACATGCTCCAATACCTTGAAGATTACTGTTGTCTTGGAGTAATGTACCTACATGTATATGAGTACCTACAATGAGATTTTGCCATGAGGCAGGGCTGATGTGTAACACTTACTTTGCTTACTTAATAATACTGTTTTCTTTTGCTGCTTTGCGTAATGTATAAACCCTCCCCTTTTTTTTATTTCAATTTCTAAAAGAGGAAACAGAGGAATGAACCAGACAGGGAGTGCTCCTCCTCTTCGAAGGCTAAGACTGGGGTGGCTAAATGTGTGTGGATGTTACCAAGAAGAGAGGAGAGGAGGGATATGTAGTATATTGAGCAAAGAAATGTAGAGGTTCTGGCTCGGAATGAAACAAAGCTTAAGGGGTAATGGGTAATAATGGTTTGGAACTTTCTTTGGAGTAATGTTGGGCATTGGTGAGTGGGCAAAAGTTAAGGAAGGAGTTGCAATACTCCAGAAGCAGGAGTTTGGGAGTGTATAATGGAATGTAAGAAAGTGCATTCTAGTTTGATGTGGGTAAAACTGAAAATGGATGGCAAGAGATGAGTGATTATTGGTGCTTATGCACCCAGCCAAGAGAAGAGAGATCATGAGAAGCAAGTGTTTTGGGAGTAGCTGAATGAGAGTGTCAGCAGTTTTGATGTAAGAGACTGGATCTTAGTGACAGGTGATTAAAATGTGAAGCTAAGTAATGTGGCAGTTGAGAGTATATTTGGGATGCTTGGGTAATTCAGTGTCATGAATGGAAATGTGAAGAGTTTATGGAATTTTGTGCTGAAAAAGGACTGGTGATTGGAAATGCTGTGTTTATAAAAGAGGGATATACACATTACACATTAATTGATGAGTGTGTAAAAGAGAGACTTTTGGATGTAAATATGCTGACTAGGGCAGGTGTTGGGATGCAAGGATGAAGATTTGTAGCTGTTTTCAAAAAAAGAGGAAAAAGGATGTCGAGGAGAGAAGAGTAGTGAGAGTGAGTTTAGAAAGAAGACTAGTGTGAAGAAAAACTAGGAGAGATTGGGTGTAGAGTGGCAAAAAGTGGAAGTAAATGAAGCAAGGGGGTTGGGTAAGGAATGGAAGGTATTTAGGGATGTAGGGATGACATATGCAAGAGATGCATGTGGCATAAAAAAGGTGGGAGGTGAGCAAATTAGAAAGGGTGGTGAGTGCTGGGATGATGAAGTAAAGCTGCTAATGAAAGAGAAAAGAGAGGCATTTGGGCAGTACTTACAGGAAAGATGTACAAGAGAAAGCAGCAGGAGGTCAAGAGGAAGTTACAGGGGTTGAAAAAGAGGGCAAGTGAGGGTTGGGATGAGTAATAGTACACTTTAGGGAGGATAAAAAGATGTTTTGGAAAGAGATACATAATGTGCGAAAGACAAGAGATCAAATGGGAACAACAGTGATGGGGGCAAAAGGAGAAGTGATAACTGTTAATGATGAAGTGAGTATCTTGAAGGATTGTTGAATGTGTCTGATGATTCAGTGGCAGATGTAGGGTGTTTTGTTCACGATTGCATAATGCACCGAAACCACAGCTCCCTTTCCACATCCAGACTCCATGAAGTTTTCCATGGTTTACCCCAGACGCTTCACATGCCCTGGTTCAATCCAGTGACTGCATACCTGCCCCTCTCTCCAAAACTCTTGCATTCACCTCCCTAACAACCCCATCCATAAACAAATTAAACAACCATGGAGACATCACACACCCCTGCCGCAAACCTACATTCACTGAGAACCAATCACTTTCCTCTCTTCCTACACGTGCACATGCCTTACATCCTCGATAAAAACTTTTCACTGCTTCTAACAACTTGCCTCCCACACCATATATTCTTAATACCTTCCACAGAGTATCTCTATCAACTCTATCATATGCCTTCTCCAGATCCATAAATGCTACATACAAATCCACTTGCTTTTCTAAGTATTTCTCTCAAACATTCTTCAAAGCAAACACCTGGCCCACACATCCTCTACCACTTCTGAAACCACACTGCTCTTCCCCAATCTCATACTCTGTACATGCCTTCACCCTCTCAATCAATACCCTCCCATATAATTTACCAGGAATACTCAACAAACTTATACCTCTGTAATTTGAGCACTCACTCTTATCCCCTTTGCCTTTGTACAATGGCACTATGCACGCATTCCGCCAATCCTCAGGCACCTCACCATGAGTCATACATACATTAAATAACCTTACCAACCAGTCAACAATACAGTCACCCCCTTTTTTAATAAATTCCACTGCAGTACCATTCAAACCTGCTGCCTTGCCGGCTTTCATCTTCCGCAAAGCTTTTACTACCTCTTCTCTGTTTACCAAATCATTTTCCCTAACCCTCTCACTTTGCACATCATCTCGACCAAAACACCCTATATCTGCCACTCTATCATCAAACACATTCAACAAACCTTCAAAATACTCACTCCATCTCCTTCTCACATCACCACTACTTGTTATCACCTCCCCATTTGCCCCCTTCACTGAAGTTCCCTTTTGCTCCCTTCTCTTACGCACTTTATTTACCTCCTTCCAGAACATCTTTTTATTCTCCCTAAAATTTAATGATACTCTCTCACCCCAACTCTCATTTGCCCTCTTTTTCACCTCTTGCACCTTTCTCTTGACCTCCTGTCTCTTTCTTTTATACATCTCCCACTCAATTGCATTTTTTCCCTGCAAAAATCGTCCAAATGCCTCTCTCTTCTCTTTCACTAATAATCTTACTTCTTCATCCCACCACTCACTACCCTTTCTAATTAACCCACCTCCCACTCTTCTCATGCCACAAGCATCTTTTGCGCAATCCATCACTGATTTCCTAAATACATCCCATTCCTCCCCCACTCCCCTTACTTCCATTGTTCTCACCTTTTTCCATTCTGTACTCAGTCTCTCCTGGTACTTCCTCACACAAGTCTCCTTCCCAAGCTCACTTACTCTCACCACCCTCTTCACCCCAACATATATATATATATATATATATATATATATATATATATATATATATATATATATATATATATATATATATATATTTATATGGATCATAGGGTGGGGGAGGGGGCGAAAATTTTGGGAGCCTTGAAAAATGTGTGGAAGTCGAGAACATTATCTCGGAAAGCAAAAATGGGTATGTTTGAGGGAATAGTGGTTCCAACAATGTTGTATGGTTGCGAGGCGTGGGCTATGGATAGAGATGTGCGCAGGAGGATGGATGTGCTGGAAATGAGATGTTTGAGGACAATGTGTGGTGTGAGGTGGTTTGATCGAGTAAGTAACGTAAGGGTAAGAGAGATGTGTGGAAATAAAAAGAGCGTGGTTGAGAGAGCAGAAGAGGGTGTTTTGAAATGGTTTGGGCACATGGAGAGAATGAGTGAGGAGAGATTGACCAAGAGGATATATCTGTCGGAGGTGGAGGGAACGAGGAGAAGAGGGAGACCAAATTGGAGGTGGAAAGATGGAGTGAAAAAGATTTTGTGTGATCGGGGCCTGAACATGCAGGAGGGTGAAAGGAGGGCAAGAAATAGAGTGAATTGGAGTCATGTGGTATACAGGGGTTGACGTGCTGTCAGTGGATTGAAGCAAGGCATGTGAAGCGTCTGGGGTAAACCATGGAAAGCTGTGTAGGTATGTATATTTGCGTGTGTGGACGTGTGTATGTACATGTGTATGGGGGGGGGGGCATTTCTTTCGTCTGTTTCCTTGCGCTACCTCGCAGACGCGGGAGACGGCGACAAAGTATAAAAAAAAAAAAAAAATATATATATATATATATATATATATATATATATATATATATATGTATTTTTTTTTTTTTTTTTTCTAACTATTCGCCATTTCCCGCGTTAGCGAGGTAGCGTAAAGAACAGAGGACTGGGCCTTTTTTGGAATATCCTCACCTAGCCCCCTCTGTTCCTTCTTTTGGAAAATTAAAAAAAAAAAAAAGAGAGGGGAGGATTGCCAGCCCCCCGCTCCCTCCCCTTTTAGTCGCCTTCTACGACACGCAGGGAATACGTGGGAAGTATTCTTAATCCCCTATCCCCAGGGATAATATATATATATATATATATATATATATATATATATATATATATATATATATATATATACAAACAAATTAAATATATATATATATATATATATATATATATATATATATATATATATATATATATATATATATATGTTGGGGTGAAGAGGGTGGTGAGAGTAAGTGAGCTTGGGAAGGAGACTTGTGTGAGGAAGTACCATATATATATATATATATATATATTTTTTTTTTTTTTTTTTTTTTATACTTTGTCGCTGTCTCCCGCGTTTGCGAGGTAGCGCAAGGAAACAGACGAAAGAAATGGCCCAACCCCCCCCCCCCATACACATGTACATACACACGTCCACACACGCAAATATACATACCTACACAGCTTTCCATGGTTTACCCCAGACGCTTCACATGCCTAGATTCAATCCACTGACAGCACGTCAACCCTGGTATACCACATCGCTCCAATTCACTCTATTCCTTGCCCTCCTTTCACCCTCCTGCATGTTCAGGCCCCAATCACACAAAATCTTTTTCACTCCATCTTTCCACCTCCAATTTGGTCTCCCTCTTCTCCTCGTTCCCTCCACCTCCGACACATATATCCTCTTGGTCAATCTTTCCTCACTCATTCTCTCCATGTGCCCAAACCACTTCAAAACACCCTCTTCTGCTCTCTCAACCACGCTCTTTTTATTTCCACACATCTCTCTTACCCTTACGTTACTCACTCGATCAAACCACCTCACACCACACATTGTCCTCAAACATCTCATTTCCAGCACATCCATCCTCCTGCGCACAACTCTATCCATAGCCCACGCCTCGCAACCATACAACATTGTTGGAACCACTATTCCTTCAAACATACCCATTTTTGCTTTCCGAGATAATGTTCTCGACTTCCACACATTCTTCAAGGCTCCCAGAATTTTCGCCCCCTCCCCCACCCTATGATCCACTTCCGCTTCCATGGTTCCATCCGCTGCCAGATCCACTCCCAGATATCTAAAACACTTCACTTCCTCCAGTTTTTCTCCATTCAAACTCACCTCCCAATTGACTTGACCCTCAACCCTACTGTACCTAATAACCTTGCTCTTATTCACATTTACTCTTAACTTTCTTCTTCCACACACTTTACCAAACTCAGTCACCAGCTTCTGCAGTTTCTCACATGAATGAGCCACCAGCGCTGTATCATCAGCGAACAACAAATGACTCACTTCCCAAGCTCTCTCATCCCCAACAGACTTCATACTTGCCCCTCTTTCCAAAACTCTTGCATTTACCTCCCTAACAACCCCATCCATAAACAAATTAAACAACCATGGAGACATCACACACCCCTGCCGCAAACCTACATTCACTGAGAACCAATCACTTTCCTCTCTTCCTACACGTACACATGCCTTACATCCTCGATAACAACTTTTCACTGCTTCTAACAACTTGCCTCCCACACCATATATTCTTAATACCTTCCACAGAGCATCTCTATCAACTCTATCATATGCCTTCTCCAGATCCATAAATGCTACATACAAATCCATATGCTTTTCTAAGTATTTCTCACATACATTCTTCAAAGCAAACACCTGATCCACACATCCTCTACCACTTCTGAAACCACACTGCTCTTCCCCAATCTGATGCTCTGTACATGCCTTCACCCTCTCAATCAATACCCTCCCATATAATTTACCAGGAATACTCAACAAACTTATACCTCTGTAATTTGAGCACTCACTCTTATCCCCTTTGCCTTTGTACAATGGCACTATGCACGCATTCCGCCAATCCTCAGGCACCTCACCATGAGTCATACATACATTACGAGGTAGCGCAAGGAAACAGACGAAAGAAATGGCCCAACCCACCCCCATACACGTGTATATACATACACGTCCACACACGCAAATATACATACCTACACAGCTTTCCATGGTTTACCCCAGACGCTTCACATGCCCTGATTCAATCCACTGACAGCACGTCAACCCCGGTATACCACATCGATCCAATTCACTCTATTCCTTGCCCTCCTTTCACCCTCCTGCATGTTCAGGCCCCGATCACACAAAATCTTTTTCACTCCATCTTTCCACCTCCGATTTGGTCTCCCACTTCTCCTCGTTCCCTCCACCTCCGACACATATATCCTCTTGGTCAATCTTTCCTCACTCATTCTCTCCATGTGCCCAAACCATTTCAAAACACCCTCTTCTGCTCTCTCAACCACGCTCTTTTTATTTCCACACATCTCTCTTACCCTTGCGTTACTTACTCGATCAAACCACCTCACACCACACATTATCCTCAAACATCTCATTTCCAGCACATCCACCCTCCTGCGCACAACTCTATCCATAGCCCACGCCTTGCAACCATACAACATTGTTGGAACCACTATTCCTTCAAACATACCCATTTTTGCTTTCCGAGGTAATGTTCTCGACTTCCACACATTCTTCAAGGCTCCCAGGATTTTCGCCCCCTCCCCCACCCTATGATTCACTTCCAGCTTCCATGGTTCCATCCGCTGCCAGATCCACTCCTAGATATCTAAAACACTTTACTTCCTCCAGTTTTTCTCCATTCAAAGTTACCTCCCAATTGACTTGACCCTCAACCCTACTGTACCTAATAACCTTGCTCTTATTCACATTTACTCTTAACTTTCTTCTTTCACACACTTTACCAAACTCAGTCACCAGCTTCTGCAGTATCTCACATGAATCAGCCACCAGCGCTGTATCATCAGCGAATAACAACTGATTCACTTCCCAAGCTCTCTCATCCACAACAGACTTCATACTTGCCCCTCTTTCCAAAACTCTTGCATTCACCTCCCTAACAACCCCATCCATAAACAAATTAAACAACCATAGAGACATCACACACCCCTGCCACAAACCTACATTCACTGAGAACCAATCACTTTCCTCTCTTCTTACACATACACATGCCTTACATCCTCGATAAAAACTTTTCACTGCTTCTAACAACTTGCCTCCCACACCATATATTCTTAATACCTTCCACAGAGCATCTCTATCAACTCTATCATATGCCTTCTCAAGATCCATAAATGCTACATACAAATCCAATTGCTTTTCTAAGTATTTCTCACATACATTCCTCAAAGCAAACACCTGATCCACACATCCTCTACCACTTCTGAAACCACACCGCTCTTCCCCAATCTGATGCTCTGTACATGCCTTCACCCTCTCAATCAATACCCTCCCATATGATTTACCAGGAATACTCAACAAACTTATGCCTCTGTAATTTGAGCACTCACTCTTATCCCCTTTGCCTTTGTACAATGGCACTATGCACGGATTCCGCCAATCCTCAGGCACCTCACCATGAGTCATACTTACATTAAATAACCTTACCAACCAGTCAACAATACAGTCACCCCCTTTTTTAATAAATTCCACTGCAGTACCATCCAAACCTGCTGCCTTGCCGGCTTTCATCTTCCGCATAGCTTTTACTACCTCTTCTCTGTTTACCAAATCATTTTCCCTAACCCTCTCACTTTGCACACCACCTCGACCAAAACACCCTATATCTGCCACTCTATCATCAAACACATTCAACAAACCTTCAAAATACTCACTCCATCTCTTTCTCACATATATTTATTATCTTTATTTTGCTTTGTCGCTGTCTCCCGCGTTTGCGAGGTAGCGCAAGGAAACAGACGAAAGAAATGTCCCAACCCACCCCCATACACATGTATATACATATGTCCACACACGCAAATATACATACCTTAACAGCTTTCCATGGTTTATCCCAGATGCTTCACATGCCCTGATTCAATCCACTGATAGCACATCAACCCCGATATACCACATCGATCCAATTCACTCTATTCCTTGCCCTCCTTTCACCCTCCTGCATGTCCAGGCCCCGATCACACAAAATCTTTTTCACTCCATCTTTCCACCTCCAATTTGGTCTCCCACTTCTCCTCGTTCCCTCCACCTCCGACACATATATCCTCTTGGTCAATCTTTCCTCACTCATTCTCTCCATGTGCCCAAACCATTTCAAAACACCCTCTTCTGCTCTCTCAACCACGCTCTTTTTATTTCCACACATCTCTCTTACCCTTACGTTACTTACTCAATCAAACCACCTCACACCACACATTGTCCTCAAACATCTCATTTCCAGCACATCCATCCTCCTGTGCACAACTCTCTCCATAGCCCACGCCTCGCAACCATACAACATTGTTGGAACCACTATTCCTTCAAACATACCCATTTTTGCTTTTCAAGATAATGTTCTCGACTTCCACACATTCTTCAAGGCTCCCAGGATTTTCGCCCCCTCCCCCACCCTATGATTCACTTCCACTTCCATGGTTCCATCCCCTGCCAGCTCCACTCCCAGATATCTAAAACACTTTACTTCCTCCAGTTTTTCTCCATTCAAACTTACCTCCCAATTGACTTGACCCTCAACCCTACTGTACCTAATAACCTTGCTCTTATTCACATTTACTCTTAACTTTCTTCTTTCACACACTTTACCAAACTTTGTCGCTGTCTCCCGCATTAGCGAGGTAGCGCAAGGAAACAGACAAAAGAATGGCCTTCATCCATTCCTAGTGCTATACCGCCCCACCGGAAGCAGCATCGCTACCCCCTGCTTCAGCGAGGCAGCACTAGAAAAACAGACAAAAAAGGCCACATTTGTTCACACTCATTCTATAGCTGTCATGTGTCATGCACCAAAACCACAGCTCCCTATCCACATCCAGGCCCTACAGACCTTTCCATGGTTTATCTCCGACATTTCACATGCCCTGGTTCAGTTCATTGACAGCATGTCAACACAAAAAGGCCACATTTGTTCACACTCATTCTATAGCTGTCATGTGTAATGCACCAAATCCACAGCTCCCTATCCACATCCAGGCCCTGCAGACCTTTCCATGGTTTACCTCAGACATTTCACATGCCCTGCTTCAGTCCATTGACAGCATGTTGATCAAGGTATACCACATTGTTCCAATTCACTCTCTTCCTTCCACACCTCTCACCCTCCTGTATGTTCAGGTCGCGATTGCTCAAAATCTTTTTCACTCCATCCTTCCACCTCCAGTTTGGTCTTATGCTTCTCCTTGTTTCCTCCACCTCAGACATATATCCTCTTTGTCAACCTTTCCTCACTCATTCTTTCCATATGTCCAAACCATTTTGACATACTTTCTTCTGCTCTCTCAACCACAATCTTTTTATTACCACATGTTTCTTACCCTTTCATTACTTACTCGATCAAACCACCTCACATCACATATTGACCTGAAGCATTTCATTTCCAACTCATCCACTCTCCTCTGTACAACCCTATCTATAGCTCATGCCATGCAACCACATTATGTTGTTGGAACTACTATTCCTTCAAACATGCCCATTTTTGCTCCAAGATAATGTTCTCTCCATCCACACATTCTTCATTGCTCCCAGAACCTTCTACCCCTTCCCCACCCTGTGACTCACCTCTGCTTCCATGCTTCCATCTGCTGCTAAGTCCACTCCCTGATATCTAAAACACTTCACTTCCTCCAATTTTTCTGCATTCATATTTACATCCCAGTTAACTTGTCCCTCCACCCTGCTCAACTTAATAAACTTGCTCTTATTCACATTTACTCTCAACTTTCTCCTTTCACACATTTTTTCTAAACTCAGTCACTGACTATTGCAGTTTCTCACTTGAATCAGCTACCAGTGCTGTATCATTTTCAAATAGCAACTGACTCTCTTCCCAGGCCCTCTAATCCCCAACAGACTGCATACTCGCCCCATCAAACCTCTTGCATTTACCTCCCCAACTACCCTATCCATATACAAGTTAACATGGGGACATCACGCACCCCTGCCACAGACAGATCTTCACTGGGAACCAGTCACTCTCCTCTCTTCCTACTTGTACACATGCCTTACATCCTTGGTGCGCTGCTTCCCACTATGAATGAATCCTAATGTTATCCAGGACCTTTCTAAACACTCCTGCAACAAATGGCTGTACTACTGCTAGTGGCAGGGGAAATGTAGACTGCATTGGAGTGGGTCTTTGTCAGTACTGTACTCACTGTGTTACAGCCTCGACAAAGGTGACTTCATTTGCAGTGTAACCCGAAGTAGGCGGAGTCTGGTAACATCTGTGCATGCATACAGAGCTTCTGTGTCAACCTTGAGGGTTATATTCTTGGAAAATCCTATGGTTGAGAAAACCATGGTCAGTAAGATACTGTACTTTTATTTATTTGCATGTCCTGAGACATGTAATATCCATGCTTTTGTTTAACTTATCATTGATTTTATTTCCAGAAAAATGTAAATTTATTTGCTCACTACTTATCCCTCAGTACAGTATATGTTTTGGATAATGAGAATATATTTTGCTACCCAGTTTTGTTAAAATGATTTCAGATTATTTTTGCTTGATTATCTCTTGTTGAAATTGCATTGTTTTGAATAGGGGACACAAATCATGTAGATGGATATATAGTAACCTAGTACAATTCTTTTTGTGTTTGCAGATTCAAGCCATTGTTAGATCTCGACAAAGTAGACAGAAGTTTGATCGTGCACTGCTAGGAGACCTCTCTGAGACAGAAGTTTTTGAAACAAAGGCCAACAAAGTGACTCCATTAGTAACCAACCCAGGCACAGTACTTCTTACAACCTCAATGCTTTATTTTCAGCCTCACAACAATGCAGAAAAGGTTGGTTACATGTTAAGCATATTATGTAAATTGTCCCATATGATTGTACTATATATTTTATACCACTAGAGTTGAAAATTTTCATTTTCCTAGTAGTTCAGTGTAACATGTCTCTTTTAGAATATGAGTGCAATTGTACTTATGATTATGTATCGAACCAGGAATCTTGTAATTTTATTACTGTTGTACAAATGATAATCATGCTGATATTGTATACAAAGTAGATGTACATTAACCTGTATGATATGGCTAGAGAGGAAGGGTGTGACTATTCCTCTTGATAAGAATCATAGTTAGTAATGTGTAAGAAAGGTCAATGAGAAGGAGTGTCAAGTCTTGGTATGTATGTTAATAGAATGTCTAAGACATAAGAAAGAAGGTCAGTGAGGAGTGTCAGGTCTTGATATTTTTTATATTCATCATAATCGCTATTTCCTGCTGTTAGCGACGTAGTGCCAGGAAACAGACAAAGAATGGCTCATCCAATCGTATACATGTGTGTGTGTATATATATTTTTTTTTTTTTTTTTTTTTTTTTTTTATACTTTGTCGCTGTCTCCCGCGTTTGCGAGGTAGCGCAAGGAAACAGACGAAAGAAATGGCCCAACCCCCCCCCCTACACATGTACATACACACGTCCACACACGCAAATATACATACCTACACAGCTTTCCATGGTTTACCCCAGACGCTTCACATGCCTTGCTTCAATCCACTGACAGCACGTCAACCCCTGTATACCACATGACTCCAATTCACTCTATTTCTTGCCCTCCTTTCACCCTCCTGCATGTTCAGGCCCCGATCACACAAAATCTTTTTCACTCCATCTTTCCACCTCCAATTTGGACTCCCACTTCTCCTCGTTCCCTCCACCTCTGACACATATATCCTCTTGGTCAATCTTTCCTCACTCATTCTCTCAATGTTACCAAACCATTTCAAAACACCCTCTTCTCTCTCAATCACACTCTTTTTATTACCACACATCTCTCTTACCCTATTATTACTTACTCGATCAAACCACCTCACACCACATATTGTCCTCAAACATCTCATTTCCAGCACATTCACCCTCCTGTGCACAACTCTATCCATAGCCTATGCCTCACAACCATACACCATTGTTGGAACAAATATTCCTTCAAACATACCCATTTTTGCCTTCTGAGATAATGTTCTCGACCTCCACATATTCTTCAAGGCTCCCAGAATTTTCGCCCCCTCCCCTACCCTATGATTCACTTCTGCTTCCATGGTTCCATCCGCTGCCAAATCCACTCCCAGATATCTAAAACACTTCACTTCCTCCAGTTTTTCTCTATTCAAACTTACCTCCCAATTGACTTGACCTTCAACCCTACTGTACCTAATAACCTTACTCTTATTCACATTTACTCTCAACTTTCTTCTTTCACACACTTTACCAAACTCAGTCACCAGCTTCTGCAGTTTCTCACATGAATCAGCGACCAGTGCTGCATCATCAGCGAACAACAACTGACTCACTTCCCAAGCTCTCTCATCCACAACAGACTGCATACTTGCCCCTCTTTCCAAAACTCTTGCACTCACCTCCCTAACAACCCCATCCATAAACAAATTAAACAACCATGGAGACATCACACACCCCTGCTGCAAACCTACATTCACTGAGAACCAATCACTTTCCTCTCTTCCTACACATACACATGCCTTATATTCTCGATAAAAACTTTTCAATGCTTCTAACAACTTGCCTCCCATACCATATATTCTTAATACCTTCCACAGAGCATCTCTATCATCTCTATCATATGCCTTCTCCAGATCCATAAATGCTACATACAAATCCATTTGCTTTTCTAAGTATTTCTCACATACATTCTTCAAAGCAAACACCTGATCCACACATCCTCTACCACTTCTGAAACCACACTGCTCTTCCCCAGTCTCACTCAATACCCTCCCATATAATTTCCCAGGAATACTCAACAAACTTATACCTCTGTAATTTGAGCACTCACTATTATCACTATTGCCTTTGTACAATGACACTATGCAAGCATTCCGCCAATCCTCAAGCACCTGACCACGAATCATACATACATTAAATAACCTTACCAACCAGTCAACAATACAGTCACCCCCTTTTTTTAATGAATTCCACTGCAATACCATCCAAACCCACTGCCTTGCCGGCTTTCATCTTCCGCAAAGCTTTTACTACCTCTTCTGTGTTTACCAAATCATTCTCCCTAACCCTCTCACTTTGCACACCACCTCGACCAAAACACCCTATATCTGCCACTCTATCATCAAATACATTCAGCAAACCTTCAAAATACTCACTCCATCTCCTTCTCACATCACTACTACTTGTTATCACCTCCCCATTTGCCCCCTTCACTGAAGTTCCCATTTGTTCCCTTGTCTTATGCACTTTATTTACCTCCTTCCAAAACATCTTTTTATTTTTTTATATATTTATTTATTTTGCTTTGTTGCTGTCTCCCGCGTTAGCGAGGTAGCGCAAGGAAACAGACGAAATAATGGCCCAACCCGCCCACATACACATGTATATACATACACGTCCACACACGCAAATATACATACCTATACATCTCAATGTACACATATATATACACACACAGACTTATACATATATACACATGTACATACTTCATACTGTCTGCCTTTATTTGTTCCCATCGCCACCCAGCCACACATGGAATAACAACCCCCTCCCCCCTCATGTGTGTGAGGTAATGCTAGGAAAAGACACCAAAGGCCCCATATGTTCACACTCAGTCTCTAGCTGTCACGTAATAATGCACCGAAACCACAGCTCCCTTTCCACATCCAGGCCCCACACAACTTTCCATGGTTTACCCCAGACACTTCACATGCCCTGGTTCAATCCGTTGACAGCACGTTGACCCCGGTATACCACATCATTCCAATTCCCTCTATTCCTTGCACGCCTTTCACCCTCCTGCATGTTCAGGCCCCGATCACTCAAAATCTTTTTCACTCCATCTTTCCGCCTCCAATTTGGTCTCCCACTTCTCCTCGCTCCCTCCAATTCTGACACATATACCCTCTTGGTCAATCTTTCCTCACTCATTCTCTCCATGTGACCAAACCATTTCAAAACACCCTCTTCTGCTCTCTCAACCACACTCTTTTTATTTCCACACATCTCTCTTACCCTTACATTACTTACTCGATCAAACCACCTCACACCACATATTGTCCTCAAACATCTCATTTCCAGCACATCCACCCTCCTGCGCACAACTCTATCCATAGCCCATGCCTCGCAACCATACAACATTCTTGGAACCACTATTCCTTCAAACATACCCATTTTTGCTTTCCGAGATAATGTTCTCGACTTCCAAACATTCTTCAAGGTTCCCAGAATTTTCGCCCCCTCCTCCACCCTATGATTCACTTCCGCTTCCATGGTTCCATCCGCTGCCAGATCCACTCCCAGATATCTAAAACACTTTACTTCCTCCAGTTTTTCTCCATTCAAACTTACCTCCCAATTGACTTGACCCTCAACCCTACTGTACCTAATAACCTTGCTCTTATTCACATTTACTCTTAACTTTCTTCTTTCACACACTTTACCAAACTCAGTCACCAGCTTCTGCAGTTTCTTACATGAATCAGCCACCAGCGCTGTATCATCAGCGAACAACAACTGACTCACTTCCCAAGCTCTCTCATCCACAACAGACTTCATACTTGCCCCTCTTTCCAAAACTCTTGCATTCACCTCCCTAACAACCCCATCCATAAACAAATTAAACAACCATGGAGACATCACACACCCCTGCCGCAAACCTACATTCACTGAGAACCAATCACTTTCCTCTCTTCCTACACGTACACATGCCTTACATCCTCGATAAAAACTTTTCACTGCTTCTAACAACTTGCCTCCCACACCATATATTTTAAAACCTTCCACAGAGCATCTCTATCAACTCTATCATATGCCTTCTCCAGATCCAATAATGCTACATACAAATCCATTTGTTTTTCTAAGTATTTCTCGCATGCATTCTTCAAAGCAAACACCTGATCCACACATCCTCTACCACTTCTGAAACCACACTGCTCTTCCCCAATCTGATGCTCTGTACATTCCTTCACCCTCTCAATCAATACCCTCCCATATGATTTACCAGGAATACTCAACAAACTTATACCTCTGTAATTTGAGCACTCACTCTTATCCCCTTTGCCTTTGTACAATGGCACTATGCACACATTCAGCCAATCCTCAGGCACCTCACCATGAATCATACATACATTAAATAACCTTACCAACCAGTCAACAATACAGTCACCCCCTTTTTTTAATAAATTCCACTGCAATACCATCCAAACCTGCTGCCTTGCCGGCTTTCATCTTCCGTAAAGCTTTTACTACCTCTTCTCTATTTACCAAATCATTTTCCCTAACCCTCTCACTTTGCACACCACCTCGACCAAAACACCCTATATCTGCCACTCTATCATCAAACACATTCAACAAACCTTCAAAATACTCACTCCATCTCCTTCTCATATCACTATTACTTGTTATCACCTCCCCATTAGCCCCCTTCACTGAAGTTCCCATTTGCTCCCTTGTCTTACGCACTTTATTTACCTCCTTCCAAAACATCTTTTTATTCTCCCTGAAATTTAATGATACTCTCTCACCCCAACTCTCATTTGCCCTCTTTTTCACCTCTTGCACCTGTCTCTTGACCTCCTGCCTCTTTCTTGTATACCTCTCCCACTCATTTGCATTTTTTCCCTGCAAAAATCGTCCAAATGCCTCTCTCTTCTCTTTCACTAATAATCTTACTTCTTCATCCCACCACTCACTACCTTTTCTAATCAACCCACCTCCCACACTTCTCATGCCACAAGCATCTTTTGCGCAATCCATCACTGCTTCCCTAAATACATCCCATTCCTCCCCCACTCCCCTTACCTCCTTTGTTCTCACCTTTTTCCATTCTGTACTCAGTCTCTCCTGGTACTTCCTCACACAAGTCTCCTTCCCAAGCTCACTTACTCTCACCACTCTCGTCACCCCAACATTCTCTCTTCTTTTCTGAAAACCCCCACAAATCTTCACCTTCGCCTCTACAAGATAATGATCAGACATCCCTCCAGTTGCACCTCTCAGCACATTAATCATCCAAAAGTCTCTCTTTCGTGCGTCTATCAATTAACACGTAATCCAATAATGCTCTCTGGCCATCTCTCCTACTTACATACGTATACTTATGTATATCTCGCTTTTTAAACCAGGTATTCCCAATCACCAGTCCTTTTTCAGCACATAAATCTACAAGCTCTTCACCATTTCCATTTACAACACTGAACACTCCATGTATACCAATTATTCCCTCAACTGCCACATTACTCACCTTTGCATTCAAATCACCCATCACTATAACCCGGTCTTGTGCATCAAAACCACTAACACACTCATTCAGCTGCTCCCAAAACACTTGCCTCTCATGATCTTTCTTCTCATGCCCAGGTGCATATGCACCAATAATCACCCATCTCTCTCCATCAACTTTCAGTTTTACCCATATCAATCTAGAATTTACTTTCTTACACTCTATCACATACTCCCACAACTCCTGATTCAGGAGTAGTGCTACTCCTTCCCTTGCTCTTGTCCTCTCACTAACCCCTGACTTTACTCCCAAGACATTCCCAAACCACTCTTTCCTTTTACCCTTGAGCTTCGTTTCACTCAGAGCCAAAACATCCAGGTTCCTTTCCTCAAACATACTATCTATCTCTCCTTTTTTCTCATCTTGGTTACATCCACACACATTTAGACACTCCAATCTGAGCCTTCAAAGAGGATGAGCACTCCTCGCGTGACTCCTTCTTCTGTTTCCCCTTTTAGAAAGTTAAAATACAAGGAGGGGAGGGTTTCTGGCCCCCCGCTCCCATCCCCTTCAGTCGCCTTCTATGACACGTGAGGAATGCGTGGGAAGTATTCTTTCTCCCCTATCCCCAGGGAAATTTAATGATACTCTCTCACCCCAACTCTATTTATTGTACTTTGTTGCTGTCTCCCACGTTAGCAAGGTAGCGCATGGCATCAGATGAAAGAATGGCCCAACCCACCCAAACGCACGTGTATATACATACACATCCACACATGCACATATACATACCTATACATTTCAACGTATACATATACATACATAGACTTATACATATATACAAATGTACATAATGCATACTTGCTGCCTTTATTCATTCCCTTCACCACCCCATCACACATGAAATATCAATCCCCTCCCCCCACATGTGCATGAGGTAGCACTAGGAAAAGACAACAAAGTCCACATTCGTTCACACTCAGTCTTTATCTGTCAGTATAATGCACCAAAACCACTCCACATCCATGCCCCACAAAACTTTCCATGGTTTACCCCTGACGTTTCACATGCCCTGGTTCAATCCATTGACAGCACGTCGACCCCGATGTACCACATCGTTCCAATTCACTCTGTTCCTTGCACGCCTTTCACCCTTCTGCATGTTCAGGCCCCGATCCACTCTTATCACACTTTCCCCTTTATGCTTCAGCATTTCAACCACAATCCCATCCTTTCCAGGTGCCTCTCCTACCTTCAGTCTCATTATTGCCCTTCATACCTCCCTCTTTGCTATAGGCCCCTACACTTGCATCCTCTTCCTTCCCTCCTCCATACCCATGCATGTAACAACTGCTGCCTCCCTTTCTCCTCCATTTCTCAGTTCTTCAAAATACTTTTTCCATCTTCCTTTCACTTACCTCCTTTTGATTCAGCAATTCCCCTTCCTTACATTTCCAATCAACATTTTGACTCTTACATCCACTTCTTTCCTTTTTCGCCTCCTTCCAGTATAATTTCTGAGTATCCCAAAACTTTTCACTTAATTTTTTTCCAAAATCCAACTTTTTCTTTGCTTTCTTCTATCAGCCTCTTAACATTCTGCTTATAAATTTTATATTCTTCCCTCCCCCTTTCCTAAACTTCCAACTGGTACATTCCTATTGAGCAATATACCATATGCCCTTTTGTTCTCTTCCACAGCATTTCTAATTTCTTCTGTCCACTATGCATTGCCCTTTTTATTCCTGTATTTCACTACCTTGTATCCAACTACTGATTCTACAATACAACCTTTACTAGTATTTCTCAAAACATTTTAAACACCTCATTCACACATGACTGCATTCCTACATTCACTGCACTTCTAAGATTTCAGTTACCCTCCTTTCATACTCCTCCCTGTATTTTTCCTGATTCATCTTCTTGCTTGCCAACAGTATTACCTCTCCATTCTTTGGTCACATGGAGAGAATGAGTGAGGAAAGATTGACAAAGAGGATATATGTGTCAGAGTTGGAGGGAACGAGGAGAAGTGGGAGTCCAAATTGGAGGTGGAAAGATGGAGTGAAAAAGATTTTGAGTGATCGGGGCCTGAACATGCAGGAGGGTGAAAGGCGTGCAAGGGATAGAGTGAATTGGAATGATGTGGTATACCAGGGTTGACATGCTGTCAGTGGATTGAGCCAGGGCATGTGAAGCGTCTGGGATAAACCATGGAAAGTTCTGTGGGGCCTGGATGTGGAAAGGGAGCTCTGGTTTCAGTGCATTATTCATGACAGCTAGAGACTGAGTGTGAATGAACGTGGCCTTTGTTGTCTTTTCCTAGTGCTACCTCGCGCGCATGTGGGGGGGAGGAGGTTGGTATTTCATTGTATGGCGGGGTGGCGATGGGAATGAATAAGGGCAGACTATGAATTATGTGCATGTGTATATATGTATATGTCTGTGTGTGTATATATGTATACATTTAGATGTATAGGTTTGTATATTTGCGTTTGTGGACGTGTATGTATATACATGTGTATGTGGGTGGGTTGGCCCATTCTTTCGTCTGTTTCCTTGCACTACCTTGCTAACACAGGAGACAGTGACAAAGTATGATAAATAGATAAATATTCTTCCTGACACCATACCTCCACAATATACCTCCACATATCTCCACAAAAACCATAAAATGGTCAAGGTCTCCATAGAATCCTCTCACAACTCTAGCATCCAGCATAGCCTTTCTCAATCTTTCATCCATTGCCACTTAGTCAATCAAAGCCTTTTGTTTTTCTCTTCCGTCGTTCCACATCCATACATATCTGTGGATCATCTTGACCGAAAAAAGATGTTCACAAGGAATAAACCTCTCGGCACAAATATCCACAAGGTAGCTTCCAATTTCATTTACTCCAGGCACTCCCCATTTACTCTCTATCTTACCAATTCCATTACATCCCACTTTCACATTCATATCACCCAATATGACTACATTTCTCTCTTTCTCATCCTTTCCATGTGTCTAAACCATTTCAGCACACCCTCATTAGCTGTCAGTCACACTCTTCTTACCACAACACTTCTCTTTTATCTGTCATTTCGTACTCAAGCACTTTATTTCCATCACATCAGCCTTCCTCCATACTTTTTGATCTGGCACACACCTTGCATCCATGCAACACCTCTAGGACTACTGTACCATTAGTTGTATCAGTCTTTGCTTTCAAAGATGGTATCCTCTCTTTCCACACATTCCTCAGTGCACCCAAGACTTTACCACCCCTGCCTCACCCACCCTATGGCTAACCTTAGCTTCAGTAGTTCCATCTGCTGTCGTATCCACTCCCAGGCATCTGAAACATTGCTTCCACCTGCTTCTCTCAATTCAGACTTACATGACAACCACCCTATGTCTCTCCCTTCTTAAACTTCAAACTTAACTTTAATTACATTTTTTCTCCATACCACCTTTGTACACTAACCGAAACTCAGATACCAACTTCTGCAGTTTCTCAGTCAAGTCTCCCACCAGAGTTGTGTCATAATCAAATAATAATTGACTCACCTCTGATGCCCCCTCACCCACAACAAACTGCAGCACCATCTCTTTCTCTGATTCTAATTGCTGCATTTACCTACCTCACAGATTAAACAGGCATAGTGACATCAAACATCCTTGCTGTAGACCCACCTTAACCTGAATCCAGTCACGTTCCTTTCTCCTTGTTTGCACACTGTCTTTTTTTTTCCTTTCATAATCCTTTGCTGTTCCTCACATTAGTGAGGTAGTGCCAGTTTTGTTTGTGTAATTAACCAAAAGCACAACCTGCTTTCCACAACCAGGCCCCATAGACCTTTCCATTGTTTCATATGGCTGCTTCATATTCTCTGGTTCAATCCACTGACAACACTTTGCCATTCATGTACCACATTGCTCCAATTTACTCTTATCCTGTGCTTGCCTTTCACCCTCCTGCATGTTCAGGCCTTGAGTATTCAAAATACTTTTCACTCAATCCTTACATCTCCAGTGTGGACTCCTGATTTTTCTTGTTCCCTCCACTTCTGAAACATATATCCTCTTAGTCGATCTCTTCTCACTTATTCTGTCAAAGTGTCCAAACCATTTTAGCCTCTTCAGCTCTCTCAACCACACTCTTCTTGTTATATACACATCTCTCATACCCTCACTTAGTTGATCAAACTACTTCACCCCAAATATTGTCTCCAAACATTTCGTATCCAACACATCCACCCTCTTCTGAACATCCTTATTTATAGCCCATGCCTTGCAACCTTACTGCATTGTTGGGACTACTGTACTTTCAAACATAACCATTTTTGCCTTCCCAGATAACAACCTCTCTTTCCACACATTCCACACACTATATCTACTGGATATATATTACTTCTTAATCTCCCATATGGCACTGTTTCTGTGTAAGTGGAATGAGTGTTAATGATAAAGTTTCTAAGAAAAGTATGAACTTGATGATTTTCCTGAAAGTGAATACATTCTGTAAGAAAAAGCTTAGCATTTCGAAGGCCTAACTAGTTTGCACTTTTTTGTCCAACAGTATCCTGTGATCAGAATTGGCCTCTCTGAAATTCAACAAGTCATCAAACGACGCTATCTACTCAGACAGGTGGTAAGTGTTTATAGGTTAAAAACTAAACATAAAGGACATACATGAGATATGGTACTGAATTTTGTTTTGTTTTATTCTCAAAGTTTCATTTTTAAAACATGATATTATACGAGATTTTTTCTCCATTCACTCCTCTTACGTCATATTCGTTCACATTCCCAATCTAACTGTTTTCCTACTTCCAAGATGAAATTTTCAATATTTGACATGTATTAGTTTTCAAGCTAGTTTCTTTAGACTCCTGCTTAATGGGACAGTATTTAAATGTAAACTGCATGGAATTCTAGGATTTTGTATACCACCATGAATATCATGTCATTATGCAGTATGACTTGAAATCTGTCTTTTCAGCATTTTGTTTGGATGATCTTGAAAACCTTTGCTTGCTTTTATGTGGATGAAGTATGTTAAACAGTCCTTTGAGAAAGTGTGTAATATGTAGGGGTAAGTGGAAGATTTTTGTAGGAGTGAATGCAGAGGGTACAACAAGCACTTTTTTTTTCATACAGATGACCACTATTAGGGCTAAAGACAAGCGTATGTGGCCATGCTAATTATAGTGAATACTGCACATTGTGATAGGGAACTATATATGTATTGTAACTGTTGTGCATAGAACATGTGAAATATGTACAAGCTGTTACCATTTTCCACTTTTCGAGAATGAAAAGACGAAACATTTTTATGAAAGGACAATTATGGTTCTGATGGTATTGCAGTTGAATTCATTAAGAAAAGGGGTGACAATGTTGTTGATTGGTTGGTAAGGTATTCAATGTATGTATGGATCATGATGAAGTACCTAAGGATTAGCAGAATGCATGTATAGTGCCATTGTACAAAGGCAAAAGGTGAGTGTTCGAACCACAGAGGCATGAGTTGTATGGTAGGGTATTGATTGAGAGGATGAAGGCATATACAGAGCATCAGATTGGGAAGGAGCAGTGTGGTTTCAGAAGTGGTAGAGGATGTGTGGATCAGATGTTTGCTTTGAAGAATGCATGTGACAAATACTTTGAGAAACAGGATTTGTTTGTAGCATTTATGGATCTAGAGAAGGCATATGACAGAGAGGATGGAAATGCTTTGTGCAAGGTCTTAGAGTATATGGTGTGGGAGGTGAGCTGCTAGAAGCAATGAAAAGCTTTTACAAGGATGTAAGGCATGTTTACGAGTAGGAAGAGAGGAGAGTGATTGGTTCCCATTGAAGAGTGGTCTGTGGCAGGGGGGTTTGATGTCCTCATGGTTATTTAATTTCTTTATGGAAGAGGTGGTTAGGGACGTAAATGCAAGGATTTTGGAGAGCGGGGCAAGTATGAAGTCTTTCAGGCGAGAGGACCTGGGAAGTGAGTCAGTTCTTGTTCGCTGATGATGCAGCTTTCAAGAGGATCTGCTGGCAAGAACACTTGTAGATCCTGTGAAACTTGCATTGATTTTGCTTTCATGGACAATATGCAGAACTGTTGAGTCATGATCTTAACTTGCCCTCTGAAGTTCCAGCAAGTACAATAGCAGTAAATGTTACTGACCTTGTCTCTTTCTTTATATCATCTTTTTTAACAGGTTTAAATAAAGCTTTCATGATGTCAGTTTCCATAGTTGCAGAAACTCCATGAATTTCTGTTGATGTATTTTTATATTCAAAAGAAAATTGCATTCTCATAGTAGATTTGATGATTATTTATAATCCCCTTTGTTCACTGAATTACTAAACTAGTCATGACCTCATAGAGGAAACTTTTGTTTTGCTAGACAGCACATGACATCAGTAATCCTTTTCAAAATCTCTTTGTTCTTTCTTACCTGTTCATTACACGGGCTAACTTCAGTTTTCCATTGATTGTCAATTAGTGCATCAGTTCTGTGTATTCCAAACATCTTAAGGTTAGATAAAAAAAATGAAACTGTAGCTAGATCATTCATGTTTCTGTTGAGCTGTAGTTAGGTTGAGATCAGAAAACCCATGTTTCCTTCATGCACCATTCTCTTTTGTTGACAGGAAACAGGGCCAGTAGGAAGGTGTAAGTTACTTTTTACAACCAATTTGTCCATTCCAGTGTTTCATGTAGTGAAATGCAAAAATTTCTTGTATATGCAGATTTTTTTTGTTATTATTTAGAAGGTAAATTTGGAAAAGCAGGACAGGGCTTCCCTTCCTTCACAACTTTCAACCTATCCTCGCTGGTTCATATGAAAAAGGCACACAATATTTCTTTAATGTTATTTCCCACAACGTAAGAGTAAAAATTCAGAAAATGTCTAGAATCCACAGGTAGCATTAGATATTGATTATGTAAAAAAAGGTTTAATGAATTTTTTTTTCACAATAGGAAATAAAGTATGGAATGAAACTCTCACTGTGACAAGTTGGATGCTGTTGGCTCTCTGTGTATAAGCCTTCCCCTCCCTCTGGGTTCCCCTATGATTGCATCATTATGTTAAAATATGCAGTCACTACTCCATCCAACCAAAACTAAGCATTCAGAGAGAAAGCCAAGGGATGACAACAGAAATTAACTCTGTTTTAATTCATGTAAAATGTGGTATAGATTTATGTAAATAGAATAATTAAGTCACCATTTCATGGCATCTGTTTGTGTGTAGCACATACCCATAACACCGTTGATATATGTCTCTACTTGCCAACTATGCACAGAAGACATACTTTACAGAAATTCTTGTTTTATTATTATACTTGATCGCTGTTTCCCATGTCAAAGAGGTAGCACCAGGAAACAGACGAAGACCAACCCATCCATTCATATGCACATATATATTAAACACCCATACGTGTACATATACTTATATATATTTCTTTCATACTATTCGCCATTTCCCGCGTTAGCGAGGCAGCGTTAAGAACAGGGGACTCGGCCTTTGAGGGAATATCCTCAGCTGGCCCCTTCTCTGTTCCTTCTTTGGGAAAAAAGGAAATCCTCCCCTCTCATTATTTTTTTTTAATTTTCCTAAAGAAGGAACAGAGAAGGCGAATAGTTTGGAAGAAAGAAAAAAAGAAAGATACATATATATATATATATATATATATATATATATATATATATATATATATATATATATATATGTGTGTGTGTGTGTGTGGTGTGAGGTGGTTTGATCGAGTAAGTAACGTAAGGGTAAGAGAGATGTGTGGAAATAAAAAGAGCGTGGTTGAGAGAGCAGAAGAGGGTGTTTTGAAATGGTTTGGGCACATGGAGAGAATGAGTGAGGAAAGATTGACCAAGAGGCTATATGTGTCGGAGGTGGAGGGAACGAGGAGAAGAGGGAGACCAAATTGGAGGTGGAAAGATGGAGTGAAAAAGATTTTGTGTGATCGGGGCCTGAACATGCAGGAGGGTGAAAGGAGGGCAGGGAATAGAGTGAATTGGAGCCATGTGGTATACCGGGGTTGACGTGCTGTCAGTGGATTGAATCAAGGCATGTGAAGCGTCTGGGGTAAACCATGGAAAGCTGTGTAGGTATGTATATTTGCGTGTGTGGACGTATGTATATACATGTGTATGGGGGTGGGTTGGGCCATTTCTTTCGTCTGTTTCCTTGCGCTACATATATATATATATATATATATATATATATATATATATATATATATATATATATTTTTTTTTTTTTTTTTTTTTTATACTTTGTCGCTGTCTCCCGCGTTTGCGAGGTAGCGTTAACAACAGAGGACTGGGCATTTTTTGGAATATCCTCACCTGGCCCCCTCTGCTCCTTCTTTTGGAAAATAAAAAAAAAAACGAGAGGGGAGGATTTCCAGCCCCCCGCTCTCTCCCCTTTTAGTCGCCTTCTACGACACGCAGGGAATACGTGGGAATTATTCTTAATCCCCTATCCCCAGGGATATATATATATATATATATATATATATATATATATATATATATATACCTCGCAAACGCGGGAGACAGCAACAAAGCAAAAAAGAAAAAGAAAAAAAAAATATATATATATATATATGTAGGTTTGCGGCAGGGGTGTGTGATGTCTCCATGGTTGTTTAATTTGTTTATGGATGGGGTTGTTAGGGAGGTAAATACAAGAGTTTTGGAAAGAGGGGCAAGTATGAAGTCTGTTGGGGATGAGAGAGCTTGGGAAGTGAGTCAGTTGTTGTTCGCTGATGATACAGCGCTGGTGGCTGATTCATGTGAGAAACTGCAGAAGCTGGTGACTGAGTTTGGTAAAGTGTGTGGAAGAAGAAAGTTAAGAGTAAATGTGAATAAGAGCAAGGTTATTAGGTACAGTAGGGTTGAGGGTCAAGTCAATTGGGAGGTGAGTTTGAATGGAGAAAAACTGGAGGAAGTGGTGTTTTAGATATCTGGGAGTGGATCTGGCAGCGGATGGAACCATGGAAGCGGAAGTGGATCATAGGGTGGGGGAGGGGGCGAAAATTCTGGGAGCCTTGAAGAATGTGTGGAAGTCGAGAACATTATCTCGGAAAGCAAAAATGGGTATGTTTTATTATACTTTGTCGCTGTCTCCCACGTTTGCGAGGTAGCGCAAGGAAACAGACGAAAGAAATGGCCCAACCCACCCCCATACACATGTATATACATACGTCCACATACGCAAATATACATACCTACACAGCTTTCCATGGTTTACCCCAGATGCTTCACATGCCTTGATTCAATCCACTGACAGCACGTCAACCCCGGTATACCACATCGCTCCAATTCACTCTATTCCTTGCCCTCCTTTCACCCTCCTGCATGTTCAGGCCCCGATCACACAAAATCTTTTTCACTCCATCTTTCCACCTCCAATTTGGTCTCCCTCTTCTCCTCGTTCCCTCCACCTCCGACACATATATCCTCTTGGTCAATCTTTCCTCACTCATTCTCTCCATGTGCCCAAACCGCTTCAAAACACCCTCTTCTGCTCTCTCAACCACGCTCTTTTTATTTCCACACATCTCTCTTACCCTTACGTTACTCACTCGATCAAACCACCTCACACCACACATTGTCCTCAAACATCTCATTTCCAGCACATCCATCCTCCTGCGTACAACTCTATCCATAGCCCATGCCTCGCAACCATACAACATTGTTGGAACCACTATTCCTTCAAACATACCCATTTTTGCTTTCCGAGATAATGTTCTTGACTTCCACACATTCTTCATGTATATATATGTATGTGTGTGTGTGTATATGTGCGTATGTATGTGTATGTGTGTGTATGTGTATATGTATATATCATTATTATTATTATTATTATACTTTGTCGCTGTCTCCCGCGTTTGCGAGGTAGCGCAAGGAAACAGACGAAAGAAATGGCCCAACCCCCCCCCATACACATGTATATACATACGTCCACACACGCAAATATACATACCCTTCTGTTTCCCATTTTAGAAAGTTAATACAAGGAGGGGAGGATTTCTGGCCCCCCGCTCCCGTCCCCTCTAGTCGCTTTCTACGACACGCGAGGAATATGTATATATATATATATATATATATATATATATGTATATTTTTTTTTTTTTTATACTTTGTCGCTGTCTCCCGTGTTTGCGAGGTAGCGCAAGGAAACAGACGAAAGAAATGGCCCAACCCCCCCCCCATACACATGTACATACACACGTCCACACACGCAAATATACATACCTACACAGCTTTCCATGGTTTACCCCAGACGCTTCACATGCCTTGATTCAATCCACTGACAGCACGTCAACCCCTGTATACCACATCGCTCCAATTCACTCTATTCCTTGCCCTCCTTTCACCCTCCTGCATGTTCAGGCCCCGATCACACAAAATCTTTTTCACTCCATCTTTCCACCTCCAATTTGGTCTCCCTCTTCTCCTCGTTCCCTCCACCTCCGACACATATATCCTCTTGGTCAATCTTTCCTCACTCATTCTCTCCATGTGCCCAAACCATTTCAAAACACCCTCTTCTGCTCTCTCAACCACGCTCTTTTTATTTCCACACATCTCTCTTACCCTTACGTTACTTACTCGATCAAACCACCTCACACCACACATTGTCCTCAAACATCTCATTTCCAGCACATCCATCCTCCTGCGCACAACTCTATCCATAGCCCACGCCTCGCAACCATACAGCATTGTTGGAACCACTATTCCTTCAAACATACCCATTTTTGCTTTCCGAGATAATGTTCTCGACTTCCACACATTTTTCAAGGCTCCCAAAATTTTCGCCCCCTCCCCCACCCTATGATCCACTTCCGCTTCCATGGTTCCATCCGCTGACAGATCCACTCCCAGATATCTAAAACACTTCACTTCCTCCAGTTTTTCTCCATTCAAACTCACCTCCCAATTGACTTGACCCTCAACCCTACTGTACCTAATAACCTTGCTCTTATTCACATTTACTCTTAACTTTCTTCTTCCACACACTTTACCAAACTCAGTCACCAGCTTCTGCAGTTTCTCACATGAATCAGCCACCAGCGCTGTATCATCAGCGAACAACAACTGACTCACTTCCCAAGCTCTCTCATCCACAACAGACTTCATACTTGCCCCTCTTTCCAGGACTCTTGCATTTACCTCCCTAACAACCCCATCCATAAACAAATTAAACAACCATGGAGACATCACACACCCCTGCCGCAAACCTACATTCACTGAGAACCAATCACTTTCCTCTCTTCCTACGCGTACACATGCCTTACATCCTCGATAAAAACTTTTCACTGCTTCTAACAACTTGCCTCCCACACCATATATTCTTAATACCTTCCACAGAGCATCTCTATCAACTCTATCATATGCCTTCTCCAGATCCATAAATGCTACATACAAATCCATTTGCTTTTCTAAGTATTTCTCACATACATTCTTCAAAGCAAACACCTGATCCACACATCCTCTACCACTTCTGAAACCGCACTGCTCTTCCCCAATCTGATGCTCTGTACATGCCTTCACCCTCTCAATCAATACCCTCCCATATAATTTACCAGGAATACTCAACAAACTAATACCTCTGTAATTTGAGCACTCACTCTTATCCCCTTTGCCTTTGTACAATGGCACTATGCACGCATTCCGCCAATCCTCAGGCACCTCACCATGAGTCATACATACATTAAATAACCTTACCAACCAGTCAACAATACAGTCACCCCCTTTTTTAATAAATTCCACTGCAATACCATCCAATCCTGCTGCCTTGCCGGCTTTCATCTTCCACAAAGCTTTTACTACCTCTTCTCTGTTTACCAAATCATTTTCCCTAACCCTCTCACTTTGCACACCACCTCGACCAAAACACCCTATATCTGCCACTCTGTCATCAGACACATTCAACAAACCTTCAAAATACTCATTCCATCTCCTTCTCACATCACCACTACTTGTTATCACCTCCCCATTTACGCCCATTTATCCCTGGGGATAGGGGTGAAAGAATACTTCCCACGTATTCCTCGTGTGTCGTAGAAAGTGACTAGAGGGGACGGGAGCGGGGGGCCAGAAATCCTCCCCTCCTTGTATTAACTTTCTAAAATGGGAAACAGATATATATATATATATATATATATATATATATATATATATATATATATATATATATATATATATATATATATTCTTTCTTTCTTTCATACTATTCGCCATTTCCCGCGTTAGCGAGGTAGCGTTAAGAACAGAGGACTGGGCCTTTGAGGGAATATCCTCACCTGGCCTCTTCTCTGTTCCTTCTTTTGGAAAATTAAAAAAATTTTTTTTTTTTTTTTATACTTTGTCGCTGTCTCCCGTGTTTGCGAGGTAGCGCAAGGAAACAGACGAAAGAAATGGCCCAACCCCCCCCCATACACATGTACATACACACGTCCACACACGCAAATATACATACCTACACAGCTTTCCATGGTTTACCCCAGACGCTTCACATGCCTTGATTCACTCCACTGACAGCACGTCAACCCCTGTATACCACATCGCTCCAATTCACTCTATTCCTTGCCCTCCTTTCACCCTCCTGCATGTTCAGGCCCCGATCACACAAAATCTTTTTCACTCCATCTTTCCACCTCCAATTTGGTCTCCCTCTTCTCCTCGTTCCCTCCACCTCCGACACATATATCCTCTTGGTCAATCTTTCCTCACTCATTCTCTCCATGTGCCCAAACCATTTCAAAACACCCTCTTCTGCTCTCTCAACCACGCTCTTTTTATTTCCACACATCTCTTTTACCCTTACGTTACTTACTCGATCAAACCACCTCACACCACACATTGTCCTCAAACATCTCATTTCCAGCACATCCATCCTCCTGCGCACAACTCTATCCATAGCCCACGCCTCGCAACCATACAACATTGTTGGAACCACTATTCCTTCAAACATACCCATTTTTGCTTTCCGAGATAATGTTCTCGACTTCCACACATTTTTCAAGGCTCCCAAAATTTTCGCCCCCTCCCCCACCCTATGATCCACTTCCGCTTCCATGGTTCCATCCGCTGACAGATCCACTCCCAGATATCTAAAACACTTCACTTCCTCCAGTTTTTCTCCATTCAAACTCACCTCCCAATTGACTTGACCCTCAACCCTACTGTACCTAATAACCTTGCTCTTATTCACATTTACTCTTAACTTTCTTCTTCCACACACTTTACCAAACTCAGTCACCAGCTTCTGCAGTTTCTCACATGAATCAGCCACCAGCGCTGTATCATCAGCGAACAACAACTGACTCACTTCCCAAGCTCTCTCATCCCCAACAGACTTCATACTTGCCCCTCTTTCCAGGACTCTTGCATTTACCTCCCTAACAACCCCATCCATAAACAAATTAAACAACCATGGAGACATCACACACCCCTGCCGCAAACCTACATTCACTGAGAACCAATCACTTATATATATATGAGTGGGGGGTGTGCGGGGAATGGAGGGAATTGGAGTGATGTGGTGTGCCAGGGTCGATGTGCTGTCGGCGGATTGAACCAGAGCGTGTGAGGTGTCTGGGGTAAACCATGGAAAGTTTTGTGGGGCCTGGATGTGGAAAGGGAGCTGTGGTTTCGTTGCATTATACATAACAGCTAGAGACTGTGTAAGCGAATGTGGCCTTCGTTGTCTGTTCCTAGCGCTACCTCACACATGCACAAGGGAAGGGGGTTGCCATTTTATGTGTGGCTGGGTGGCGACGGGAATGAATAAAGGCAGCATGCGTGAATATGTACATGTGTACATATGTATATGTCTGTGTATGTATATATATGTATATATATATATATATATATATATGTGTATATATGTATATATATCCCTGGGAATTGGGGAGAAAGAATACTTCCCACGTATTCCCTGCGTGTCGTAGAAGGTGACTAAAAGGGGAGGGAGCGGGGGGCTGGAAATCCTCCCCTCTTGTTTTTTTTTTTTAATTTTCCAAAAGAAGGAACAGAGAAGGGGGCCAGGTGAGGATGTTCCCTCAGAGGCCCAGTCCTCTGTTCTTAACGTTACCTTGCTGATGCGGGAAATGGCGAATAGTTTAAAAAAAAAAAAAAAAAATATATATATTTCTTCCTTTAAACTATTCGCCATTTCCCGCGTTAGCGAGGTAGCATTAAGAACAGAGGACTGGGCCTTTGAGGGAATACCCTCACCTGGCCCAATTCTCTGTTCCTTCTTTTGGAAAATTAAAAAAAAAAAAACGAGAGGAGGATTTCCAGCCCCCCGCTCCCTCCCCTTTTCGTCGCCTTCTACGACACACAGGGAATACGTGGGAAGTATTCTTAATCCCCTATCCCCAGGGATAGATATATATATATATATATATATATATATATATATATATATATTTCTTCTTTTAAACTATTCGCCATTTCCCGCGTTTTTTTTTTTTTTTTTTTTTTTTCTCTCCACACATCTCTCCACCTCCAACACATATATCCTCTTGGCCAATCTTTCCTCACTCACTCTCTCCATGTGACCAAACCATTTCAAAACACCCTCTTCTGCTCTCTCAATCACACTCTTTTTATTATCACACATCTCTCTTAACCCATTATTGCTTACTCGATCAAACCGCCTCACACCACATATTGTCCTCAAACATCTCATTTCCAGCACATCCACCCTCCTCTGCACAACTCTATCTATAGCCCATTCCTCGCCACCATATAACATTGTTGGAACCACTATTCCTTCAAACACACCCATTTTTGCTTCCCGAGATAATGTTCTCGACTACCACACATTCTTCAATGCTCCCAGAACTTTCGCCCCCTCCCCCACCCTATGATTCGCTTCCACTTCCATGGTTCCATCAGCTGCCAAATCCACTCCCAGATATCTAAAACACTTCACTTCCTCCAGTTTTTCTCCATTCAAACTTACCTCCCAGTTGACTCGTCCTTCAACCCTACTATACCTAATAACCTTGCTCTTATTCACATTTACTCTCAGCTTTCTTCTTTCAAACACTTTACCAAACTCAGTCACCAGCTTCTGCAGTTTCTCACATGAATCAGCCACCAGTGCTGTATCATCAGTGAACAACAACTGACTCACTTCCCAAGCTCTCTCATCCACAACAGACTTCATACTTGCCCCTCTTTCCAGGACTCTTGCATTTACCTCCCTAACAACCCCATCCATAAACAAATTAAACAACCATGGAGACATCACACACCCCTGCCGCAAACCTACATTCACTGAGAACCAATCACTTTCCTCTCTTCCTACGCGTACACATGCCTTACATCCTCGATAAAAACTTTTCACTGCTTCTAACAACTTGCCTCCCACACCATATATTCTTAATACCTTCCACAGAGCATCTCTATCAACTCTATCATATGCCTTCTCCAGATCCATAAATGCTACATACAAATCCATTTGCTTTTCTAAGTATTTCTCACATACATTCTTCAAAGCAAACACCTGATCCACACATCCTCTACCACTTCTGAAACCGCACTGCTCTTCCCCAATCTGATGCTCTGTACATGCCTTCACCCTCTCAATCAATACCCTCCCATATAATTTACCAGGAATACTCAACAAACTAATACCTCTGTAATTTGAGCACTCACTCTTATCCCCTTTGCCTTTGTACAATGGCACTATGCACGCATTCCGCCAATCCTCAGGCACCTCACCATGAGTCATACATACATTAAATAACCTTACCAACCAGTCAACAATACAGTCACCCCCTTTTTTAATAAATTCCACTGCAATACCATCCAATCCTGCTGCCTTGCCGGCTTTCATCTTCCACAAAGCTTTTACTACCTCTTCTCTGTTTACCAAATCATTTTCCCTAACCCTCTCACTTTGCACACCACCTCGACCAAAACACCCTATATCTGCCACTCTGTCATCAGACACATTCAACAAACCTTCAAAATACTCATTCCATCTCCTTCTCACATCACCACTACTTGTTATCACCTCCCCATTTACGCCCATTTATCCCTGGGGATAGGGGTGAAAGAATACTTCCCACGTATTCCTCGTGTGTCGTAGAAAGTGACTAGAGGGGACGGGAGCGGGGGGCCAGAAATCCTCCCCTCCTTGTATTAACTTTCTAAAATGGGAAACAGATATATATATATATATATATATATATATATATATATATATATATATATATATATATTTTTTTTTTTTTTTTATACTTTGTTGCTGTCTCCCGTGTTTGCGAGGTAGCGCAAGGAAACAGACGAAAGAAATGGCCCAACCCCCCCCCATACACATGTACATACACACGTCCACACACGCAAATATACATACCTACACAGCTTTCCATGGTTTACCCCAGACGCTTCACATGCCTTGATTCACTCCACTGACAGCACGTCAACCCCTGTATACCACATCGCTCCAATTCACTCTATTCCTTGCCCTCCTTTCACCCTCCTGCATGTTCAGGCCCCGATCACACAAAATCTTTTTCACTCCATCTTTCCACCTCCAATTTGGTCTCCCTCTTCTCCTCGTTCCCTCCACCTCCGACACATATATCCTCTTGGTCAATCTTTCCTCACTCATTCTCTCCATGTGCCCAAACCATTTCAAAACACCCTCTTCTGCTCTCTCAACCACGCTCTTTTTATTTCCACACATCTCTCTTACCCTTACGTTACTTACTCGATCAAACCACCTCACACCACACATTGTCCTCAAACATCTCATTTCCAGCACATCCATCCTCCTGCGCACAACTCTATCCATAGCCCACGCCTCGCAACCATACAACATTGTTGGAACCACTATTCCTTCAAACATACCCATTTTTGCTTTCCGAGATAATGTTCTCGACTTCCACACATTTTTCAAGGCTCCCAAAATTTTCGCCCCCTCCCCCACCCTATGATCCACTTCCGCTTCCATGGTTCCATCCGCTGACAGATCCACTCCCAGATATCTAAAACACTTCACTTCCTCCAGTTTTTCTCCATTCAAACTCACCTCCCAATTGACTTGACCCTCAACCCTACTGTACCTAATAACCTTGCTCTTATTCACATTTACTCTTAACTTTCTTCTTCCACACACTTTACCAAACTCAGTCACCAGCTTCTGCAGTTTCTCACATGAATCAGCCACCAGCGCTGTATCATCAGCGAACAACAACTGACTCACTTCCCAAGCTCTCTCATCCCCAACAGACTTCATACTTGCCCCTCTTTCCAGGACTCTTGCATTTACCTCCCTAACAACCCCATCCATAAACAAATTAAACAACCATGGAGACATCACACACCCCTGCCGCAAACCTACATTCACTGAGAACCAATCACTTATATATATATGAGTGGGGGGTGTGCGGGGACTGGAGGGAATTGGAGTGATGTGGTGTGCCAGGGTCGATGTGCTGTCGGCGGATTGAACCAGAGCGTGTGAGGTGTCTGGGGTAAACCATGGAAAGTTTTGTGGGGCCTGGATGTGGAAAGGGAGCTGTGGTTTCGTTGCATTATACATAACAGCTAGAGACTGTGTAAGCGAATGTGGCCTTCGTTGTCTGTTCCTAGCGCTACCTCACACATGCACAAGGGAAGGGGGTTGCCATTTTATGTGTGGCTGGGTGGCGACAGGAATGAATAAAGGCAGCATGCGTGAATATGTACATGTGTACATATGTATATGTCTGTGTATGTATATATATGTATATATATATATATATATATATATATATATATATATATGTGTATATATGTATATATATCCCTGGGAATTGGGGAGAAAGAATACTTCCCACGTATTCCCTGCGTGTCGTAGAAGGTGACTAAAAGGGGAGGGAGCGGGGGCTGGAAATCCTCCCCTCTTGTTTTTTTTTTTTAATTTTCCAAAAGAAGGAACAGAGAAGGGGGCCAGGTGAGGATGTTCCCTCAGAGGCCCAGTCCTCTGTTCTTAACGTTACCTTGCTGATGCGGGAAATGGCGAATAGTTTAAAAAAAAAAAAAAAAAAATATATATATATATTTCTTCCTTTAAACTATTCGCCATTTCCCGCGTTAGCGAGGTAGCATTAAGAACAGAGGACTGGGCCTTTGAGGGAATACCCTCACCTGGCCCAATTCTCTGTTCCTTCTTTTGGAAAATTAAAAAAAAAAAAACGAGAGGAGGATTTCCAGCCCCCCGCTCCCTCCCCTTTTCGTCGCCTTCTACGACACGCAGGGAATACGTGGGAAGTATTCTTAATCCCCTATCCCCAGGGATAGATATATATATATATATATATATATATATATATATATATATATATATATATATATATATATATATATATATATATATTTTTCTTCTTTTAAACTATTCGCCATTTCCCGTGTTTTTTTTTTTTTTTTTTTTTTTTTTTTTTTTTTCTCCACACATCTCTCCACCTCCAACACATATATCCTCTTGGCCAATCTTTCCTCACTCACTCTCTCCATGTGACCAAACCATTTCAAAACACCCTCTTCTGCTCTCTCAATCACACTCTTTTTATTATCACACATCTCTCTTAGCCCATTATTGCTTACTCGATCAAACCGCCTCACACCACATATTGTCCTCAAACATCTCATTTCCAGCACATCCACCCTCCTCTGCACAACTCTATCTATAGCCCATTCCTCGCCACCATATAACATTGTTGGAACCACTATTCCTTCAAACACACCCATTTTTGCTTCCCGAGATAATGTTCTCGACTACCACACATTCTTCAATGCTCCCAGAACTTTCGCCCCCTCCCCCACCCTATGATTCGCTTCCACTTCCATGGTTCCATCAGCTGCCAAATCCACTCCCAGATATCTAAAACACTTCACTTCCTCCAGTTTTTCTCCATTCAAACTTACCTCCCAGTTGACTCGTCCTTCAACCCTACTATACCTAATAACCTTGCTCTTATTCACATTTACTCTCAGCTTTCTTCTTTCACACACTTTACCAAACTCAGTCACCAGCTTCTGCAGTTTCTCACATGAATCAGCCACCAGTGCTGTATCATCAGTGAACAACAACTGACTCACTTCCCAAGCTCTCTCATCCACAACAGACTGCATACTTGCCCCTCTTTCCAAAACTCTTGCATTCACCTCCCTAACATTTCCATCCATAAACAAATTAAACAACCATGGAGACATCACACACCCCTGCCGTAAACCTATATTCATTGAGAACCAATCACTTTCCTCTCTTCCTACACGTACACATGCCTTACATCCTCTATAAAAACTTTTCACTGCTTCTAACAACTTGCCTCCCACACCATATGTTCTTAATACCTTCCACAGAGCATCTCTATCAACTCTATCAAATGCCTTCTCCAGACATAAATGCTACATACAAATCCATTTGCTTTTCAAGTATTTCTCACATACATTCTTCAAAGCAAACACCTGATCCACACATCCTCTACCACTTCTGAAACCACACTGCTCTTCCCCAGTCTGATGCTCTGCACATGCCTTCACCCTCTCAATCAATACCCTCCCATATAATTTACCAGGAATACTCAACAAACATACCTCTGTAATTTGAGCACTCACCTTCATCCCCTTTGCCTTTGTACAATGGCACTATGCACACATTCCGCCAATCCTCAGGCACCTCACCATGAGTCGTACATACATTAAATAACCTTACCAACCAGTCAACAACACAGTCACCCCCTTTTTTAATAAATTCCACTGCAATACCTTCCAAATCCTCCGCCTTGCTGGCTTTCATCTTCCGCAAAGCTTTTACTACCTCTTCTCTGTTTGCCAAATCATTCTCCCTAACCCTCTCACTTTGCACAATACCTCGACCAAAACACCCTATATCTGCCACTCTATCATCAAACACATTCAACAAACCTTCAAAATACTCACTCCATCTCCTTCTCACATCACCACTACTTGTTATCACCTCCCCATTATCCCCCTTCATTGAAGTTCCCATTTGTTTCCTTGTCTTATGCACTTTATTTACCTCCTGCCAAAGCATCTTTTTATTCTCCCTAAATTTAATGAAACTCTCTCACCCCAACTCTCATTTGCCCTCTTTTTCACCTCTTGCACCTTTCTCTTGACCTCCTGCCTCTTTCTTTTATACATCTCCCAGTCATTTGCATTGTTTCCTTGCAAAAATCGTCCAAATGCCTCTCTCTTCTCTTTCACTAATGATATTACTTCTTCATCCCACCACTCACTACCCTTTGTAATCTGCCCACCTTCCACGCTTCTCATGCCACAAGCATCTTTTGCGCAAGCCATCACTGCTTCCCTAAATACATACCATACCTCCCCCACTCCCCTTATGTCCTTTGTTCTCACCTTTTTCGATTCTGTACTCAGTCTCTCCTGGTACTTCCTCACACAAGTCTCCTTCCCAAGCTCACTTACTCTCACCACTCTCCTCACCCCAACATTCTCTCTTCTTTTCTGAAAACCTCTACAAATCTTCACCTTCGCCTCCACAAGATAATGATCAGACATCCCTCCAGTTGCACCTCTCAGCACATTAACATCCAAAAGTCTCTCTTTCGCACACCTATTAATTAACACATAATCCAATAACGCTCTCTGGCCATCTCTCCTACTTACTTACGTATACTTATGTATATCTCTCTTTTTAAGCCAGGTATTCCCAATCACCAGTCCTTTTTCAGCACATAAATTTACAAGCTCTTCACCATTTCCATTTACAACACTGAACACCCCATGTACACCAATTATTCCCTCAACTGCCACATTACTCACCTTTGCATTCAAATCACCCATCACTATAACCCAGTCTCGTGCATCAAAACTACTAACACACTCACTCATCTGCTCCCAAAACACTTGCCTCTCATGATCTTTCTGCACCAATAATCACCCGTTTATCTCCATCCTTTTTCAGTTTTACCCATATCAGTCTAGTTTACGTTCTTACACCCTATCACATACTCTAACCACTCCTGTTTCAGGAGCAGTGCTACTCCTTCCCTTGCTCTTGTGCTCTCACTAACCCCTTACTTTACTCCCAAGACATTCCCAGACCACTCTTCCCCTTTACTCTTGAGCTTCGTTTCACTCAGAGCCAAGACATCCAGGTTCCTTTCCTCAAACATACTACCTGTCTCTCCTTTTTTCTCATCTTGGTTACATCTACACACATTTAGACACCCCAATCTTAGCCTTTGAGGAGGATGAGCACTCCTTGCATGACTCCTTCTTCTGTTTCCCCATTTAGAAAGGTAAAATACAAGGAAGGGAGGGTTTATATACATACACAGACATATACATATATACACATGTGCATATTCATACTTGCTTGCCTCCAATCCATTCCCAGCACCACATTGCCCCACAGGAAACAGCATCACTGTCCTGCACTCACTTCAGTGAGGTAGCGCCATGAAAACAGACATATAAGGCCACATTTGTTCACACTCAGACTCTAGCTCACACTCCCTATCCACATCCAGGCCCCAAAGACTTTTCATTGGTTTACACCAGATGTTTCACATGCCCTGGTCCAGTCCATTGAAGTACGTCAACCCCGGTATACCTACATTGTTCCGTTTCATTCTATTCCTTGCACACCTCTCACCCTCCTGCATGTTCAGGCCCTGATCACTCAAAATCTCTTTCACTTGATCCTTCCATCTCCAATTGGATCTCCCGCCTCTCTTTGTTCCCTCCACCTCAAACACATATACCTCTTTGTCAGCCATTCTTCACCCATTCTCTCCATATGTCAAAACCATTTCAACACACCCTCTTCTGCTCTCGCAACCACTTTCTTTTTATTACCACACATTCCCTGCATGTCATAGAAGGTGACTAAAGGGGGCAGGAGTGGCAAGCTGGAAACCCTCCCCTTCATGTATTTCAATTTCTAAAAGGGGAAACAGAAGGAGTCAAGCAGGGAGTGCTCATCCTCCTTGAAGGCTCAGATTGGGATGTCTGAATGTGTGTGGATGTAGCCAAGATAAGAAAGGAGAGATAGGTAGTATGTTTGAGGAAAGAAAATTGGATGTTCTGGCTCTAAGTGAAACTATGCTCAAGGGTAAATAGGAAGAGTGGTTTGGGAATGTCTTGGGGGTAAAGTCAGGTGTTGGTGAGAGGACAAGAGCTAAAAAAGGAGTAGTACTGCTCCTGAAGCAGTTGTAGGAGTATGTGATAGAATGTAAGAAAGTAAATTCTAGATTGATGTCAGTAAAACTGAAAGTGGATGGAGAGAGATGGGTGATTATTGGTGCATATGCACCTGGTCATGAGGAGAAAGATCATGAGAGGCAAGTGTTTTGGGAGCAGCTGAGTGAGTGCATCAGCTGCTTTGATGATCGTGACTGGGTTTTAGTGATGGGTGATTTAAATGAAAGGTGAGTAGTGTGGCAGTTGAGGGTATAATTGGTGTACTTGGGGCATTCAGTGTTGTGAATGGAAATGGTGAAGAGCTTGTGGATTTGTGTGCTGAAAAAAGACTGGTGATTGGGAATACCTGGTTTTAAAAGAGAGAAATACATAAGTATACGTATGTGAGTAGGAGAAATGGTCAGAAGGCATTATTGGATTACGTGTTAATTGATAGGCATGTGAAAGAGAGACTTTTGGATGTTAATGTGCTGAGAGAGGCAGCTGGAGGGATATCTGATCATATCATGTGGAGGCAAAGGTGAAGATTTGTAGAGGTTTTCAAAAAAGAAGAATGTTGGGGAGAAGAGAGTGGTGAGAGTAAGTGAGCATGGAAAGGAGACTTGTGTGAGGAAGTACCAGGAGAGATTGAGTGTAGAATGGCAAAAGGTGAGAGCTAATGACGTGAGGGGAGTGGGTGAGGAATGGGACGTATTAAGGGAAGCAGTGATAGCTTATGCAAAAGATGCACATGGCCTGAGACAGGTGGGAGGTGGGCAGATTAGAAAGGATAGTGAGTGGTGGGATGAAGAAGTTAGGTTGTTAGTGAAAGCGAAAAGAGAGGCATTTGGATGATACTTGCAAGGAAGGACTGCAAATGCCTTGGAGATGTATAAAGCAAGTTACAGGAGGTCAAGAGAAAGGTTCAAGGGTTGAAAAAGAGGGCTAATGAGAGTTTGGGTGAGAGAGTATCATTAAATTTTAGGGAGAATAAAAAGATGTTTTGGAAGGAGGTAAATAACATGCATAAGACAAGAGAAGAAATGGGTACCTTGGTGAAGGGGGCAAGTGATGAAGCGAGAAGGAGATGGAGTGAGTATTTTGAAGGTTTGTTGAATAAGTTTGATGATAGAATGGCAGCTGTAGGGTGTTTTGATTGGGATGGAGTGTAAAGTGAGAGGGTCAGGGAGAATGGCTTAGTTAAGAGAGATGAGGTAGTGAAACCTTCGCGGAAAATGAAATCTGGCAAAGCTGTGGGCTTGGATGGTATTGCAGTGGAATTTATTAAAAAAGGTTGTGACTGTGTTGTTGATTGGTTGGTAAAGATATTCATTGTATGTATGGACCATGGTAAAGTGTCTGAGGATTGGCAGAATGCATGCATAGTGCCATTGGACAAAGGCAGAGGGGATAAAGGTGAGTATTCGAACTACAGCAGCATAAGTTTGTTGAGTATTCCTGGGAAATTATATGGGAGGGTTTTGATTGAGAAGGCGAAGGCATGTACAGAGCATCAGATTGGGGAAGAGCAGTGTGGTTTCAGAAGAGGTAGAGGATTGCTGTGCTTTGCTTTGTTTGCTTTGAAGAATGTGTGTGAGAAATACTTAGAAAAACAGATGGATTTATGGGTCTGGAGAAGGCATATGATAGGGTTGATAAAGATGCTTTGTGGAAGATCTTAAGAGTATATGTTGTAGGTGGTAAGTTGCTAGAAGCAGTGAAAAGCTTTTACAAAGGATGTAAGGCATGTGTATGAGCAGGAAGAGAGGAGAGTGATTGGTTCCCAGTGAATGTCGGTTTGCGGCAGGAGTGTGTGATGTCCCCATGGTTGTTTAAATTGTTTACGGATGGGGTTGTTAGGGAGGTAAATGCAAGGTTTTGGGGAGAGGGGTGAGTGTGCAGTCTGCTGTGAATGAGAGGGCCTGGGAAGTGAGTCAGTTGTTGTTTGCTGATGATACAGCTCTAGTGGCTGATTTGAGTGAGAAACTGTTAATTGATAGGCGTGTAAAAGACAGACCTTTTGATGTAAATGTTCTGAGAGGAGCAGCTGAAGGGATATCTGAACACTGTCTTCAGGGGGTGAAGGTGAAGATTTGTAGACGTTTTCAGAAAAGAAGAGAGAATGTTGGGGAGAAGAGAGGGATGAGAGTAAGTGAGTTTAGAAAGGAGACTTGTGTGAGGAAGCACCAGGAGAGATTGAGTGTAGAGTGAAGTATGAAGTATGTAGTCTGTTGTGGATGAGAGGGCTTGGGAAGTGAGTCAGTAGTTGTTCGCTGATGATACAGCACTGGTAGCTGATTTGGATGAGAAACTGCAGAGGTTGGTGACTGAATTTGGTAAAGTGTGTGAAAGAAGAAAGTTGAGAGTAAATTTGATTCAGACTAAGGTTATTAGTTTCAGTAGGGTTGAGGGACAAGTTAACTGGGAGGTAAGTTTGAATGGAGAAAAACTGGAGGAAGTGAAGTGTTTTAGATATCTGGGAGTGGACTTAGCAGTGGATGGAACCATGGAAGCAGAAGTAAGTCACAGAGTGGGGGAGTAGGTGAAGGTTCTGGGAGTGTTGAAGAATATGTGGAAGGCGAGAACGTTATCTCAGAGTGCAAAAATGGGTATGTTTGAAGGAATAGTAGTTCCAGCAATGTTATATGGTTGCGAGGCATGGGCTATAGATAGGGTTGTGCGGAGGAGGGTGGATGTGTTGGAAATGAAATGTTTGAGGACAATATGTGGTGTGATGTGGTTTTATCGAGTAAGTAATGAAAGGGAAAGAGAGATGTGTGGTAATAAAAAGAGTGTGGTTGAGAGAGTAGAAGTGTGTGTATTGAAATGGTTTGGTCACACGGAAAGAATGTGTGAGGAAAGACTGACAAAGAGGATATATGTGTCAGAGGTGGAGGGAACAAGGAGAAGTGGGAGACCAAATTGGAGGTGGAAACATGGAGTGAAAAAGATTTTGAGTGATCAGGGCCTGAACATGCAGGAGGGTGAAAGGCGTGCAAGGAATAGAGTGAATTGGAACGATGTGGTATACCGGCAGGGTCAACATGCTGTCAATGGATTGAACCAGGGAATGTGAAGCGTGTGGGGTAAACCATGGAAAGTTTTGTGGGGCTGGGATGTGAAAAGGGAGCTGTGGTTTCGGTGCATTATACATGACAACTAGAGACTGAGTGTGAACGAATGTGGCCTTCGTTGTCTTTTCCTAGTGCTACCTCATGCGCTTGCGGGGGGAGGGGGTCGTCATTTCATGTGTGACAGGGTGGCGATGGGAATGAATAAAGGCAGCAAGTATGAATTATGTACATGTGTATTTATGTATATGTCTGTGTATGTATATATATTATCCCTGGGGATAGGGGAGAAAGAATACTTCCCACGTATTCCCTGCGTGTCGTAGAAGGCGACTAAAAGGGGAGGGAGCGGGGGGCTGGAAATCCTCCCCTCTCGTTTTTTTTAATTTTCCAAAAGAAGGAACAGAGAATTGGGCCAGGTGAGGATATTCCCTCAAAGGCCCAGTCCTCTGTTCTTAACGCTACCTCGCTAATGCGGGAAATGGCGAATAGTTTGAAAGAAAGAAAGATGTATATATATGTATACATTTAAATGTATAGGTATGTATATGTGTGTATGTGGACGTGTATGTATATACATGTGTATTTGAGTGTGTTGCGCCATTCTTTCATTTGTTTCCTTGTGCTGCCTCGCTAATGCGGGAGACAGCAAAATAGTATGATAGATAAATGAAATAAATAATAATAATGATTATAGTAATAATCATTGTGTCTCATTTCATGATATTTTTGTATTAGTGTTAAGTGATGAAATGCTCATGTGATTTTGATTTTGTCAATTTAATAACTTAATTTCAGCCTCGAATTAAATGAGATTTTATATCATAGGGCTTGGAGGTATTTTGCCGAGATCAGTGCATGGTGAAGCATCTACTGCTAACCTTTAAGGTAAGAGTCAGAGAATGTGTTTGGAGTAGTTTGATGAATTCCATCTGGCCTGGTATTTAGCTATTGCAATTTACTCTTAGGGGATAGATTTTTCTGTTTAAGATTAAAATCTTTGTTGACAGTACCAATCAATGAACCTTTGCTTTTGGTGTAGCCCTGTATTGGATTGTAATATTTCTAATTAGTATCATTAAGATATAGAAACATCTGCTGGATATACATGGCTTTTGTTAATAATTGGTGTTGTTTGGTATAGGGTGGTAATATATCTGATTAGTATCATTAAGATTTAGAAACATCTGCTAGATATACTTGGCTTTTATTGTTAGTTTTGGAAATAGTTTTGGTTAGTCCAAATTCCCTCATGCGCAAGCAAGTATGAAGAATACAGATCATGGTGAACAGATTTTTCTTTTACATTGTTCATTTGTATTTCTGGCTGTGTTTTTGGGATTATTTGCCTATGACTATAAGCCTTAGAAACATGGCTTTGTTAGTCTATTGGTAATGGCATTTGGACAGTATGGTGGCCAGAATTAACAAAACACACTTCTTGATCTTCCTCATGCTGCTCATCTAAAGTCCATGCCTCTCATCCATACAGCATCATTGTTACCACTATACCTTCAAACATACCCTTTTTCACCATTGTAGATAGCTACCTTTCTTTCCGCTCATTCCTCAATGCTCCCATCACCCACTCTATGAGTTGCATCCATTTTCTGGGCCCAATCACTACCACATTTACTCCCAGCTATCTAAAACACCCTACTTTATCCAAGCTCACCCCAAGTAACCTGTCTTTTTCCACAGCTAAACCTCATCATCTTGATTGTTACTCACATTTACCTCCTCCTTTCACACACTTTCCCTACTTTAGACATTATCTGTTTCTTACTTGAATCTGAAACCAGTTCCTTGTCATCAGGAAACAACAATGAACTGCCTTCCCAGGCCCCCTTCTAACCCCCGACAGCCTGCACACATGCCCTTCTTTTCAGGAAACTGGTTTTACGTCCATCATCACTCCATCCATTAACAAATTTAATAGCCATGGCTATATCACATATCCCTGTGGTAGACTTACCTTCACCTGGAGCCACTTACACACTGTTCTGCCGATTCGTGTGCGTACCTTATTTTCTTATATACTATATATTGAAAACTTACAGTCTGTTTCCATATGTTCTGTTTAGATTGTGCTACCCTTTATGAGATTGTTAATTTGTTTAGCATTTCTCTTACTTTTATGGGCTTTTTGCTGTCTTTTACTGAGTGTTTTTGTGTTTTGTTTGCATTTTACTTTTCTTATCCAAGTTTTGTGATGCAGTATTTTTCTCTTTTTGTAGATTCCTGATGATGCCTCTGTGAAGGCAAAAGCTTGAATGTATTAAATGATGGACTATGGACGACTGGTGTTTGAGCACCCACCTAATGGTACAATAATTCTGAGAAAATTAGGGAACTTAAGAAAGAATATTGAGAACTCTTAAATATACCTTTATGTTGAATGCTCCAGTCATGGACACAAGTCCACATCAAGGTCGGACCTTAATTGAAATACTGAGAGAACCATGAAATGGAAAAAGAAAAGTCAAGGGAAAGTATTTATGAATTTTTGAGAAAGTGAAAGACCTGTCTTTTGAAATGTGCTAAGCCATAGTTATGTGCATTAGAGAAAGACTGCACCCAGCGTATACTGATATAGATTTATTATACTTGATCACTGTCTTCTGCGTCAACAAGGTAGCGTCAGAAAGCAGATGAAGAATAGCCCATCCACTCATATGCACATAAACAATTGCCCATACTCACACATATACATACATATACATATCATCATATACACATATACATAGCCTTACACAGACATATACATATATACACATGCACATATTCATACTTGCCTGCCTTCATCCATTCCTGGAGCTACCCCCGTCCCAAAGGAAACAGCATCGCTGCCTCTGCTTCAGCGCGATAGTGCCAAGAAAACAGACAAAAAAGACCACATTTGTTCACACTCAGTCTCTAACTGTCATGTGTAATGCACCAAAACCACAGCTCCCTCTCCAGGCTCCACAGACCTTTCCATAGTTTACCCAAGATGTTTCCCATGCCCTGGCTCAGTCCATTGACAGCACGGCGACCCTGGTATACCACGTCGTTCCAATTCAATCTATTCATTGCATCCCTCTCACCCTGCTGCATGTTCAGGCCCTGATTGCTCAAAATCTTTTTCACTCCATCCTTCCATCTCCAATTTGGCCTCCCATTTCTCCTTGTTCCCTCCACCTCTGACACATATAACCTTTGTCAAACTTTCCTCTCTCATTCTTTCCATACGTCCAAACCATTTCAACACACCCTGTTCTGCTCTCTCAAGCACACTCTTTTTATTTCCACACATCTGTCTTACCCTTTCATTACTTACTTGATCATACCACCTCACACCACATATTATCTTCAAACATTTTACAACCAGCACACACCCTCCTCCATACAACCCTATCTGTAGCCCATTCCTTGCATCCATATGACATTGTTGGAACCACTATTCCTTCAAACATACCTATTTTTGCTCTCCAAGATAATGTTCTCTCCTTCCACACATTCTTCATAGCTCCCAAAACCTTTGACCCCTCCCCCACCCTTTCACTCACTTCTGCTTCCATGGTTCCTCTCACTGCTAAGGCCACTTCCAGATATCTGTAACACCTCACTTCCTTCAATTTGTCTCCATTCAAATTTACATCCCAGTTGACTTGTCCCTCAACCCTGCTGAACCTAATAACCTTGTTCTTATTGACATTTACTCTCAACTTTCTCCTTTCACACACTTTTCCAAACTCAGTCACCAACTTTTGCAGTTTCTCACACGAGTCAGCCACCATTGCTGTGTCACCGGCAAGCAACAACTGACTTACTTCCCAGGCCCTCTCAGCCACCATTGCTGTGTCACCAGCAAGCAACAACTGACGTACTTCCCAGGCCCTCTCATCCCCAACAGACTGCATACTCACCCCTCTCTCCAAAACTCTTGCATTTACCTCCCTAACCACCTCATCCATAAACAAATTACACAGCCATGGGGACATCACACACCCCCTCTGCAGACTGACATTCACTGGGAACCACTCACTCTCCTCTCTTCCTATTCGTACGCATGCATTACTTCCTTGGTAAAAACTTGTCATTGTTAATAGCAGCTTATCTCCCACACTGTATCCTCTTAATGCCTTCCACAAAGCATATCTTATCCACACTGTCATGTGCCTTCTCCAGATCCATAGATGTCCCATACAAATCTATCTGTTTCCCTTAGTATTTCTCACACACATTCTTCAGAGAAAACACCTGATCCACACATCCTCTGCCATTTCAGAAAATGCACTTCTTCTACCCAGTCTAATGCTTTGTACATGTCTTCACCCTCTGAGTCAATACCCTCCCATACAATTTCCCAGGAATACTCAACAAACTTATACCTCTGTAGTTTGAACAGTGACCTTTATCTCCATTGCCTTTGGACAGTGGCATGATACATACATTCCACCAGTCTTCAAGCACTTCACCATGATCTATACATACATTATATATCCTTAATGACCAATTACCAATATAGTTACCCCTTTTCTTAATAACTAAAACTGCAATGCCATCCAAACCCTCTGCCTTGCCAGATTTCATCTTCCACAAGGCTTTCACCATCTATTCCCTCTTCACCAAACCACACTGCTGACTCTCACTTTGCACAACACCCTGACCAAAAAACTGATAATCTCTGACTTATGATGGTTCGACTTACAATTTTTCAACTTTACAACGGAGCAGTATCGATAAGAATTCAGTAGAAAACATACTTTGAATTTTGAATTTGGATCTTTTCTTGGGCTAGTGATATGCTGCGCAGTGGCAGTGAGCTGCGGCTTCCGGTCAATCATGCAATCATGAGTGTAAAAAACCATATTAAGTGTAATATGTGTATTTTTGACTTAAAAAATGTTCTACCTATGGCTGGAATGGTTAGGGAGGTAAATGCAAGAGTCTTGGATAGAGGGGTGAGTGTGCAGTCTCTTGGGGATGAGAGGGCTTGGGAAGTAAGTCAGTTGTTGTTAACCGATGATACAGCACTGGTGGCTGATTCGAGTGAGAAACTGCAGAAGTTGGTGAGTGAGTTTGGAAAGTGTGTGAAAGGAGAAAGTTGAGAATAAATGTGAATAAGAGCAGGATTGATAGGTTCAGTAGGATTGAGGGACAAGTTAGTTGGGATGTAAGTTTGAGTGGAGAAAAATTGGAGGAAGTGAAGTGTTTTAGATATCTGGGAGTGGAGCAGATGGAACCATGGGAGTGGAAGTGAGTCACAGGGTGCGGGAGGGGTCGAGGGTTCTGGGAGCAATGAAGAATGTGTGGAGGGAGAGAACATTGTCTCAAAGAGTGAAAATGGGTATTTTTGAAAGAATAGTAGTTCCAACCATGATATATGGTTGTTAGGCTTGGGCTGTAGATAGAGTTGTGCAGAGGAGGGTGGATGTGTTGGAAATTAAATGTTTGAGGACAATGTGCGGTGGTTTGATCGAGTATGTTAGATTATGTGTTAATTAATAGGTGTGTAAAAGAGAGACTTTTAAATGTTAATGTGCTGAGAGGGGCAACTAGTGGGATGTCTGATCACTGTCTTGTAGAGGCGAAGGTGAAGATTTGTAGAGCTTTTCAAAAAAGAAGAGAATATGTTGAGAGAAGAGAATGGTGAGAGTAAGTGAGCTTGGAAAGGAGACTTATGCAAGGAAGTACCAGGAGAGATTGAATGTAGAATGGCAAAAGGTGAGAGCAAATGATGTGAGGGGAGTGGGTGAGGAATGGGATGTATTTAGGGAAGCAGTGATAGCATGTTCAAAAGATGCATGTGACATGAGAAAGGTGGGAGGTGGGCAGATTAGAAAGAGTAGTGATTGGTGGGATGAAGAAGTAAAGTTGGTAGTGACAGAGAAAAAAGAGGCTTTTGGGTGGTACTTATAGGGAAGGAGTGCAAATGAATTGGAGATTTGGAGGGCAAATGAAAGTTGGGGTGAAAGAATATCTTTAAATGCTCTTTAATGCTCCGTGCATGCCTTCACCCTCTCTCTTACCACAGTCTTTTACAACTTTCCGGGTATGCTCAACAAAATTATACCCCTGTAACTCAAATACTCGCCTTTTTCCTCCTTGTCTTTTTACAGTGGCACTATAAATGCATTGTGCAAATCCTCAGGCACCTCACCATGATCAATATTTACATTGAAAATACTGAATAACAAATCAGCAACACATTCACCCACTTTCTTAAGGAATTCAACTGCGGTATCATCCACTCCAGCAGCCTTGCCATATTTCATATTACTCAATGCTTGCACCTCCTCTGGTATCATAACTATCCCATTTCCATGACTCTCACTTCACATGCCTCCATGATCCAAACATCCTACATCTGCTGCCCTATCATCAAATTCATTCAACAGTCTTTCAAAATACTCCATCTTCTCCTCCATATCACTACCTGTTACCACTTTTCCCTTTTGCCCCATTCACCAGTGTTCCCATTGTTGTCTTTTGTTTCTCACACTATTAACCTTCTTGAATATCTATTCTCCCAGAAGTTTACCGATAATTGTTCATCTGTACTGTCATTTGCTCTCTGTCAATGCCTTCACCTTCCTCTTGATCTCCTGCTGCATTCTCTTGTACATCTCCCAATCATTTTTACTCCTTCCATGTAAGTATTACCCACACATTTTTTCTCTCTCAGTAGCAACTTTACTACATCACTCTATCACTCACGACCCTTTCTCACCTGCCCACCTCCCACCTGCAGGCCACACACTTCTCTCACACATGACAGTAGTGCTTCCCTAAGTAGCTACCATTCCTTATCCATTCCTTTTGCATTGTTTACTCTCACCTTTTGCCATTCTGTATGCAGTATCTCCTGGTAGTACTTCACATGCGTTTCTTTTCCAAACTTACTCACTTTCGCCACCCTCTTCTCACCCACATCATTTCCTATATTCTGGAAACCCCTTGTCTCCACCAGGTAATGATTAGACATGCCACCTGCTGCTTCTCTCAAGACATTCACATCCTGTCAGTTCGTATATAGTCCAGTAATGCCCTCTTACCATCGATCTTACTTACCCACATACTGTCATGTTTGTCTCTTTTTAAACCAAGTATTCCCAGTAACCAGTCCTTTTTCAGCAAGCAACTCTATGGGCTGTTCACCATTCCTATTCACCTCACTGAATACCTCAGATTCCCCAGTTGTAACGTCAGTTGCCACATTACTCACTCTCGCATTTAAATCACCCATCACTAATACCCAGTCTCTAGCATCAAATTAATGATGCACTCACTCAGCTATCTAAAAACACTTGCCTGTCATCATCCACCTCCTCATGGCCTTATGTATAAGTGCTAATAATCACCCATCTCTCGCAATCCACTTTCATTTTTCCCCATATTAGTCTGGAACTCATTTCCCAACACTCACACATGCCCACAACTCTTGCTTGATCAGTAGTGCTGCCCCATCCTTACATCTTGCTCTCCCACCAAGCCCTAATGTTTCTCCTAAGACATTTCTAATCCATTCTTCATCTTTATCCTTGAGCTTTGTTTCACTCAGAGCCAGAACATCCAGGCTCCTTTCTTCATATATACTACCTATCTTTCCTTTCGTCTTCACGCATTTAGACACCCCAGCCTGAGCCTTCGAGGAGGATGAGCACTCCTTGCTTAGCTCCTTCTGTTTTGTCTTTTAGAAATTGAAATGCAAGATGGGGCTTCCAGCTCTCTGCTCCTGCCTTCATAGTAGGCTTTTACGTCATGCAGGGAATACAAAGGTAGAATTCTTTCTCCCTTACTGTGACTAGTAATTCATCACAGATTATCAGTGATATATTGTAGCTTATTCCCTCGCTTCATCTGTCCATCTTCTCCATGGCCTGTCATGTTTCTTTGTTCCTTCATCGATGCCACTATATGTCTTAATCACATATTCTGTTGACTGTACACTCTTAAATAGACTTCCATTGTTTGTCATCTTTTTGATCTATGTATGCCATATATCCTTCTCACATCTTCATTAAAACTTCATCTTCTGATCTCCTGTTTTTCAGTGTAGGATATCAAACTCTTTTTGTAAGAGTGAAAGAGTACTGGAGGGAGAGAAATGTTGGAACAATGCATGTAATGGTGTATGTGAGGGAGGCATGTAGGGACAGTGATAAACTGAGACTCTTTTGCTGTGCCCACTCCTTTGTTAGGTGTTCTTGGAGGGAACAGGCATCAGAGATATAGATAGATAGACCTGTCCAAATTAGGGATTCACACATCCATAGATCAGACTTAGTACAAGTATACTTTCACATGAGCTAAATCATGCACATAACACATATTCTTCCCATTTACCTGAGCAAGATCTTGCACATAACACAAATTCTTTCCATTTCACAGAACTTTTAGTGCACCTTTGGTTTGCTTCCATGTGAGGCCTTGCTCTGTTCTTCAACTTTACCCAACCATTCTTACTAAAAATATCTTACTTTTTCTTATCATCCAATGATTCTTTATTCAGATTAATATCACACTTAGATAGCACATTTTGTTTTAAGATATTGTACTCTCACATGAATCTACTTTTGCCATCTTCTTCCATATAACCTCCAAGTGACCTGTCATTCCATTTATCTCTTCTGTTGTAGCTAAGAATACAGTATCATCTATATATATAACAAGTGTAGTAACATTACACACCATTTCCTACCACTTACTCGTAGCACCACTTGCTCTCAGAGGTGCAATGATTTTTTCTGCATTTTTTATATGATTTTGATGTCTGTTTGTTGACTTTTGAATGCTAGGTAATGATTGTGATTTATACATTTGATAGATCATATACAGTGATCTTTGATATTCACCCCTTTATGGCTAGAACATTGGTGTCCTTAACTCTTAGATATCAAGAATACTTGCTTCATAGTGACCCAAGATTCTTTTCTTGTTTGCTGGACAAGTAGTTTTCATAATGCTTCTTAGAAGATTATAGGCATACAGCCTAAAATATGCGATAATGTTCGAGGCTTTTACTTTCACATTGCAGCATTACTTGGGAATTCATGCATTAAATTTCACTTTTGCTGCCAGCCAATCATACATGCATGCTGAGGCAAGTCATTCATTCACACTAATGTATTAATGCCTAACTAAATAATCATCTCCCTAACTCAGTCTTAAACTTTTGGACCTTTTAGAAATTGCACTCTGAAGACAAACACAGTTCACACTTGCCCATCTGCACTTTGAGTGTTACCCATCTTATTAGCAGTACAGGAATCCATTCATCATAAACAGGAATCCTCACAACTAGGGCACAACTTCCACACTGAAGATGCCAAGCACCTACTTGTCAATTGCCTTGCACCGACACTGCCTGGACATATATACAATATAACCACATTTTTTTATTTGTAGTTCTGGCTGGTGGATAAAGCTGACTCACTAAGCTCTTTGGGAACTCTGTTGAAGTTGTTCTTGGGTTTCAAACTTCATGATTTGTGTGGTACTAGATCTGACTTGAATCTTTAGGCTTTTATTTTTTCTTTGCTATACTTAACTGTCTTTAATGGGAGGTTATGGATATGCTAGCAAAAAAATTATAAAATGAAATTTTTGTAGCTCACAGTGCTGGAAAATGTATATTTCTAGGTAGAATATTGTTGACAGTAGCTGCTTGGAAAAATATTATTTTTTTTTGACCAATGAGTTTTAAAGTGATGCCTGAAATCATCTTTTGCCCATATGTTAGAATTGCTGATCTTGTTTCCATTTTCATAAAATTATGTTATACCATGCTTAATGAAATATGTTATCTTTACTTCAGAAAACTTTTTTCTTTATCTCTTGTGTCAATGCCTTTTCATACCTCTGCTTTCATTTATGTAGTGTTTCTTTATTCAGACCTGACTTTAATGACATTTTTTCATGAAGATGCTTTGGATAATGTAATTATTTGCTTTCTTTTGAAAGTAGTGTTATTACTTACAGGAATCTGGAGAGAGAGAGAAGCTGTATGACCTGCTTATACAGTTGGAAAAAGTGAATATGGATGATATGCGCCAAGACAACATGAGTTATCAATGGCAAGCTGGGGCTATATCAAACTATGACTACCTCTGCTATCTTAACAGGTTAGACTTGCAAGCAAGTTAGTGCTTCATGTAGAAGAGTACTGTACTTTCTAAAATTTTATGTAGCATGCAGATTTTGCATAGACCTTGGATATAAGTGCAGTACACCTCAGATTGTCCAGTATTAGAATGGTTTCTTTATATAGTCAGGCAGATCGAAGTGAAAATGACTTGACGCAGTATCCAGTGTTTCCTTGGGTGTTGGCCGACTATGTGAGTGAAACACTAGACTTGACAGATCATGGTATATACCGTGACCTTTCTAAACCCATTGGAGCTCTCAATGAAGAAAGGCTGAAAAGATTAAAGGTAATTTTAAGTTCTTACACTCTATTTCAGACATATGTAAATGTTATTAGATTCAGTAGTCTCTCTTTTGCATGCCTATCAATAAGCAAGTTATCCATTAATCCCTGCTGACCATCTTTCCTACACACCTACATACACTTGCATATGTCCCTTTTTTTAAACCAGGTATTCTCAATCACCAGTCCTTTGTCAGGACACAAATCCATAAGATGTTCACCATTTCGATTCACATCACTGATTACCCTATACCCCCAATTATACCCACATCTGTCGTGTTAGTCACTTCTGCATTTAAAAAGATCACTGCTAATATTCAGTCTCTTGTATAAAGACTTAAGACACACTCACGCAGCTGTTCCCAAAATGCACACCCCTCTTCATCATTCTTCTCGTGCCTAAGTGGGTAAGTACTGAAAATCACCCCTCTCATGATTTGCTTTCATTTTTACCCACATCAGCCTGGAGATCACTCCCTTACACTCTTTCACTCATTCCCACAACTCCTGCTTCAGCATTAGTGCAAACTCCATGCCAGCTGTCCTCTGGAGTTGTCTTCTTACTGAGAGCAGATCTCTTGAGAACACCAGTCACCAAACCCATTTATCTGTAGACTGTAGAACACCAAGTCTCCATGTACACCTTTGCTCTTGGAGATCACCATGTCTCCACTCACATCTCTGTAGCTGAAACAAAGATCATCCCAAAGGTACTTTCTGGTATACAGTAGTATTACCCACTTCTCAACTGTACTATCATAGATTCTTGTGTAACCACACGAAATAAACCTAACCCACACTAATACAGTCTAGAACAGCTGGCACAGTGATTACAACCTGTGTTAATCATTATGATATTCTATCATATAATGAAGAGAAGATTCATCATAATCCTCACTAACACTTATTTTTTTCTTGTACATGATAGTACACGTTGACATTTATAATATATCACTGATGCAGAAATTATATTTATTATTTATTTTGCTTTGTCACTGTCTCCCGCGTTAGCGAGGTAGCGCAAGGAAACAGACAAAAGTATGGCCCAACCCACCCACATATACATGTATATACATACACGTCCACACACGCAAATATACATACCTATACATCTCAATGTACACACATATATACACACACAGACATATACATAAATACACATGTACATAGTTCATACTGTCTGCCTTTATTTGTTCCCATCGCCACACATGGAATAACAACCCCCTCATCCGTCATGTGTGCGAGGTAGCGCTAGGAAAAGACACCAAAGGCCACATTCATTCACACTCATGTAATAATGCACCGAAACCACAGCCCCCTTTCCACATCCAGGCCCCACACAACTTTCCATGGTTTACCCCAGATGCTTCACATGCCCTGGTTCAATCCATTGACAGCACGTCGACCCCGGTATACCACATCGTTCCAATTCACTCTATTTCTTGCACACCTTTCACCCTCCTGCATGTTCAGGCCCCGATCACTCAAAATCTTTTTCACTCCATCTTTCCACCTCCAATTTGGTCTCCCACTTCTCCTCGTTCCCTCCACCTCTGATACATATATCCTCTTGGTCAATCTTTCCTCACTCATTCTTTCCATGTGACCAAACCATTTCAAAACACCCTCTTCTGCTCTCTCAACCACACTTTTTTTATTTCCACACATCTCTCTTACCCTTACATTACTTACTCGATCAAACCACCTCACACCACATATTGTCCTCAAACATCTCATTTCCAGCACATCCACCCTCCTGTGCACAACTCTATCCATAGCCCATGCCTCGCAACCATATAACATTGTTGGAACCACTATTCCTTCAAACATACCCATTTTTGCTTTCCGAGATAATGTTCTCGACTTCCAAACATTCTTCAAGGCTCCCAGGATTTTCGCCCCCTCCCCCACCCTATGATTCACTTCCGCTTCCACGGTTCCATCCACTGCCAGATCCACTCCCAGATATCTAAAACACTTTACTTCCTCTAGTTTTTCTCCATTCAAACTTACCTCCCAATTGACTTGACCCTCAACCCTACTGTACCTAATAACCTTGCTCTTATTCACATTTACTCTTTAACTTTCTTCTTTCACACACTTTAACAAACTCAGTCACCAGCTTCTGCTGTTTCTTACATGAATCAGCCACCAGCGCTGTATCATCAGCGAAAAACAACTGACTCACTTCCCAAGCTCTCTCATCCACAACAGACTGCATACTTGCCCCTCTTTCCAAAACTCTTGCATTCACCTCCCTAACAACCCCATCCATAAACAAATTAAACAACAATGGAGACATCACACACCCTGGCGCAAACCCACATTCACTGAGAACCAATCACTTTCCTCTCTTCCTACATGTACACATGCCTTACATCCTCGATAAAAACTTTTCACTGCTTCTAACAACTTGCCTCCCACACCATATATTCTTAAAACCTTCCACAGAGCATCTCTGTCAACTCTATCATATGCCTTCTCCAGATCCATAAATGCTACATACAAATCCATTTGTTTTTCTAAGTATTTCTCACATACATTCTTCAAAGCAAACACCTGATCCACACATCCTCTACCACTTCTGAAACCACACTGCTCTTCCCCAATCTGATGCTGTGTACATGCCTTCACCCTCTCAATCAATACCCTCCCATATAATTTATCAGGAATACTCAACAAACTTATACCTCTGTAATTTAAGCACTCACTCTTATCCCCTTTGCCTTTGTACAATGGCACTATGCAAGCATTCCGCCAATCCTCAGGCACCTCACCATGAATCATTTTTTTTTTTTTTTTTTTTTTTTTTGCTTTGTCGCTGTCTCCCGCGTTTGCGAGGTAGCTCAAGGAAACAGACGAAAGAAATGGCCCAACCCACCCCCATACACATGTATATACATACGTCCACACACGCAAATATACATACCTACACAGCTTTCCATGGTTTACCCCAGACGCTTCACATGCCCCGATTCAATCCACTGACAGCACGTCAACCCCGGTATACCACATCGCTCCAATTCACTCTATTCCTTGCCCTCCTTTCACCCTCCTGCATGTTCAGGCCCCGATCACACAAAATCTTTTTCACTCCATCTTTCCACCTCCAATTTGGTCTCCCTCATCTCCTCGTTCCCTCCACCTCCGACACATATATCCTCTTGGTCAATCTTTCCTCACTCATTCTCTCCATGTGCCCAAACCATTTCAAAACACCCTCTTCTGCTCTCTCAACCATGCTCTTTTTATTTCCACACATCTCTCTTACCCTTACGTTACTTACTCGATCAAACCACCTCACACCACACATTGTCCTCAAACATCTCATTTCCAGCACATCCATCCTCCTGCGCACAACTCTATCCATAGCCCACGCCTCGCAACCATACAACATTGTTGGAACCACTATTCCTTCAAACATACCCATTTTTGCTTTCCGAGATAATGTTCTCGACTTCCACACATTCTTCAAGGCTCCCAGAATTTTCGCCTCCTCCCCCACCCTATGATCCACTTCCGCTTCCATGGCTCCATCCGCTGCCAGATCCACTCCCAGATATCTAAAACACTTCACTTCCTCCAGTTTTTCTCCATTCAAACTCACCTCCCAATTGACTTGACCCTCAACCCTACTGTACCTAATAACCTTGCTCTTATTCACATTTACTCTTAACTTTCTTCTTTCACACACTTTACCAAACTTAGAAACTTAGAAACTGAAGACACCTCACATTTATTGAAGGAAACATTGTCCAGCAATTAAGCAGCTGCAAAGACTTGAGGCTAGTGCTGGAACCTCTCTCAAGCTCTTGCAAATTTATGTTCAGCCTGCATTCTATATATGTCATAGTGACGAAAAGAATCTAGGGACCCACTGCTGGGCTTCTTGTGTGATCTTCCTCTATCCACCTGTCTCCACTATATTACTTCCCTTTCCATCATCCTTCAACTATGTTCTTTCCTTTGTTCCACTATAGCTAATTACCTGCCTGCCCATAGCTTGCTGTACAATTGGTTACTATGCAGTTGTGTTTGCAATGATCAGTGAAACTGCAAACTTAGTAGTTTAGACTGCCCATCCCTTGATTAAGTTGTGATAGTACATTACTGGGAGCTTTGATATTTGTTTGACTTACATAGTTGCACTTCTGCCATGTAATTTATTACCTAATTGTAATTACTTATTTGTACTGTACGGGGAGGGAGTTTTACACTTGTGTGGGGGCCCCTTCTGTTGAAAATAACCTTCTGCCATACAATCTCTTAGCATATATGTATGCTGACTGCATTGACTATGTCCTCAGTCATTCTGTTCCATTCAATCATCACACTTTCATGTCCTCACTCATTCTGTTCCATTCATCCATCATACTCATACTAAAAACTTCTTTACAATTTTTTTTTTATGATGTTTCTTGCTTAATTTCATATTATATCCTCTGGTTGCTCTATCCCAACATTTCTGGGAGAACTGTTTTCTTCATATCACTGATCTTTTTTAAAGATTTAAAGGCCTTGCTTAGGTCACCCCTAACTCTCCCCTCTTTTAAGGTGGGCAGATTTAAAGCATGTAGCTTTTTCCTGTAATTCAGCTGTCCTAATTCTACCACCATCTTCATTGCCCTCCTCTGGACCTCCTCTATTGATTCCTTGTGCTCTTTTAGGTGTGGTGATGAAACTTGAGAAGCATATTGAACGTATTCAAGTTTTGGCATGATGTAGGATATGAACTGCTTGCTGAATATTCTCTTATCCTTGCATTTGAAACTAGTTTGAATGGTTGCCAGCAGATAGTTTGTATCCTTAACTAGTCTCCTAATATGGGACTTTAGTGACAAGTTAGGGATGATGTTAAATCCCAATTCCTTTGCAGGCAGAATCCTGAAGCTTATTTCATACTCTATCCTCATTGCTTAAATTTTGCTCAGGTTGAATTTCATCAACCACTTATTGGACCAACTTTGGAATCTGTTTAGATCCCCATTGTAAGCTGATGCATTCCTCCTCTCCACTTCCCTCATGAGCTTTGTGTTATCTGAAAACATATTGAGATATGAGTACATGACTTCAAGCAAGTCATTTACATTGATCCAGAAGAGTAATGGTCGCAGAACAGAACCTTGTGACACTCCAGTGGTTACCATGGCCCATTTAGAAAATGCTCATCTGACTTGTTTTTTCCCTTTCTCTTATATTATCTTGTATCCCCTGAAGGAGTTTTCCCCCTTATTCCAACCAGATGTTCCAGCATCTCAGTCAGCCTGCCTCCCATGTGGTATAGTTTCAAATGCTTTTTGGCAGTCCAGATACAAAGATTCAGCCATCCTTTCCTCTTGTCTAAGACAGAGCTCACTCTCTTGTACAAATCTAAGTGGTTTATTGCACTTTAGTTGTTTTCCCTCTGCAGAAGGTCATCCACTTGCTTTCTGATAGCCCTTTCCAAAACCTTACATGCTACATTCATTAGTGAGATGGGTCTTTATTGCAGTACCCATTCTTGGTCTCTGTTCATATAGATAGGTATGACATTTGCATTATGTTTATGTAACTTTTACTCTGGTAATGCTTATGTTCTGGCATAGAGATATATGAAGTGATGGTTACACATGATATTTTACCTCCTCTTTAAAGAAATTTATGTAATTTCTTAGAATTAGTGATAATGTACCAAATTGACATCCACAGTTAAGCCCTACATACAGTGCTTGGTATCTCCTGACTGCTTCATGTACCCTGATTCAGTCCAGTGATAACATGTCAGTCCCTGAATACCACAGCTCTCCAGTTTGTTTCATCCAGTGAATAGCCCTCACCCTCCCAACTTTTCTTGCCCATGTATCTACTTAGTCAGTCTCTCTTCCCTCATCCTCCTCACATGTCTATTACATTTCAGCACACCCTCATCAGTTTTCTCAGTCATACTCAGCTTACTTTCACACCTCTATCTAACACTCATCATTCCTTATGTGACCAACCAAAGGACACTGTAGTATCCTTAGGCATTTCATTCCCATATTCCTCTCTCCTATGTCCTTTTGCATTTTGGCCCATGCAACACTGATAGAACTACTGTGCCTTCACTTCTGCCTTCATGTTTCCATCCACTTTTAAGTCCATTCCATTACAGTGAAATCCTCGATTTATTGGACATATAGGGGGAAAGGGGTTTCAGTTAATGCCAAAAGTCCATTAACTGGAATGTAACCAAGTTGAAGTGTAGTTGAAGAGGTAAAGTCTTTAGTGAAAGGGAAAAGAGAGTCCTTGGGAGATGTATAAAAGAAAGCAGCAAATCAAGAGGAAGGTGCAAGGAGTTGATAAAGAGGGCAAATGAGAGTTGAATCTGGTCCCTTAAATCTGAAATCTATTATATTGGGGTCCATTAAATTGAGGATTTACTGTCTATCTAAAACTCTACACTTTCTCCAGGTCCTCCCCATTCAGATGTACTCTCAAACCATCTTTCTCATCTCCCTGCTGCATCTCATCACGTTACTTATGTTCACATTTACACAACTTTTAACTTTCACATGCATTCCCAAACTTTTATCACTAGTATCTGGAGTTTCTTCATCGAGTCTCTCGAGAATTGTCATCTGGAAATGGTGACTAATTCACCTCCTAGGCCCCTTATCCCTGGTATGCCATGAAACTGCCCCTGACTCTAGGATCCTTGTATTCACCCTTCATCTCCCTGTCCATAAACAGATCATGGTGACATCATGCATTCTTAATACAGACCCACCATTACCAAGAACCATAGACCCACCTCCCTTTATAGTCATTTGCATTCCTAACTCGTAGTAAAATCTTCACAGAATTTTATAACTTTCTGTCTACCCTGTCATATGCTCTCTCCAGATGCATAAATGCCATATATCTTCCTCTCGGAGTATTTCTCACCCCAGTTCTTCAAAGCAATCACCTAGTCCACACATCTTCTACCCCATTTGAAGCAACACTACTCCTCCTACATCAGATGTGCTGTGCAAACCACCATCCTCTCAGTCACCACTTTCCCATACACTGTGATTGGTGCACAAAACAGACTTATGCCTCTGTAGAGCATTCTCTTTTGTTCCCCTTGCCTTTACATACAAGCATTATACATGCATTCTGCCAATCCATAGGTTTCTGTCATAGCTTATTTGAACACTGTCATCATGTATCATTTTATGTGTTCATGATGTAAAGCATGGATGAGAGTAAACCTGAAATATTGTAACCATTCCTTTCATAAATATGATTCTTAATGTCCGATGATGTTACAGGACCGTTGCAAAGATATGCCTGAGCCAAGGTTCTTATATGGCTCCCACTACTCTACATACAAGCCTTTACTTTACATACAAGCATTATACATGCATTCTGCCAATCCATAGGTTTCTGTCATAGCTTATTTGAACACTGTCATCATGTATCATTTTATGTGTTCATGATGTAAAGCATGGATGAGAGTAAACCTGAAATATTGTAACCATTCCTTTCATAAATATGATTCTTAATGTCCGATGATGTTACAGGACCGTTGCAAAGATATGCCTGAGCCAAGGTTCTTATATGGCTCCCACTACTCTACACCAGGATTTGTTTTGTTCTACCTGGTACGACAGTATCCCCAGTACATGCTGTGTCTGCAGAATGGCCGCTTTGATCATCCTGATAGAATGTTTAATAGGTGAGTTTACTATTGATAGCTATATAATGTTATCACATTATTTATGATAATACTAGTGTATTCTCCTTGAAAGGAGGGATAGTAAGTTGTCTGGTAGGTGGTTTGTCTTGATTATGATTCCTCTGATCGTATGTTCTTTGTGTTAGGATTACTTATCTAGCTTTATGTAATTGACTTAAAGCCATAAGACCATTCTCTGTATATTTTTATCACATTATACACCTACTTTAAAAAACACACACACTTTTTCTGACCCCCATTCATCTTTCTGTTACTTCTATACATCCAAGATAAGAACTAGTGTCTGTTACTGAAACCTTTGTTGTTTCTCTTGCATAGCATGGCAGACACTTAAGGGTCACTTTGTCTGTTGTCATCTGTTCGTCTCTCACACATTTTCTTTTGTCAAGAGGTACTCCAACCTGCAATTTAGCTGTGGTAATAACTTGAAAATTTTAAGTCAGATACAGTTTTTTCAGCATCTCAAGAATTGAATGGCATAGAACCCATAATTCTAGATTAGATTTTGCCTTTAAGAAACAAAGAGTCCTGTTAGTCCTGTTTAGATATCAAAATTTCTTTTCTTCTGAACAGTTTCTCCATTTGTAAGCTTCAACCAAGAACTTAACCTGGCTCACAACTCTAAGAATATTCCAGTTGTGGATATGGAACTTAATGCGTTTTAAAAAATTTTCAAAAAATGTTTCTTAATTTTTGTATCGCTTGCAAGTGACACGAGTATTTTATGGAACACTCTGCCAATTTTCATATTAAATGAATCTCCTTAGCAGAGAGCTCTGCATTAGCATTAATTTGATATTCACCAAAAAGATTTACATTGTGCACATAATGCATCAAAATACATCATAGCAATATCCGTGTGCTTGTCAGGACCTTGTTAAGATTTTTGAATGTAGAGTAACTTTACCTTTTATTCTTTGGAAGGAAATTTTTCTTGTGAAATGAAGTCATTAGAGAGAAAAGAATGTGTTTATAAACATTCTAACTCTCGGCAGGTTGCATATATGGTCAGGTAAACATAACTTTCTGAGGTATAAAAAAGTAGCCAACAACTTTGATAAGTGGACCCTGGGTAACTATCTTATTTTTGACTATTGTTTTTCTCTCAGGAGTGTCTTGTGAATATGAAATTATATTTCCAAGGAATACAAGAGTCAGGGCATTCCAACCCAAAGGATGCTGCTGAGGAACTACTAGCCTTTACTCTTTATTCAGAGTGATCAACATGGCACAGGCAAAACATGTCATAGTCAAAGGCCATATCAGTTGAAAAGAATGAAGTGGGGAAAAAAGAACGTAGAAATTTATCAGGGCCCTACAGTTATTATTTTGTGTGTGTGTGTGTGTGTGTGTGTGTGTGTGTGTGTGTGTGTGTGTTGGAGTCTTCAGTCATGGAGAAAACTCAACATCAGGACTAGCCCTTAATTGGAATATAAAGATGTCAGTGAAAAGAAGAAAGAGAGTGAAAAAAGTATTTTAAAAGTCCATGAGAATCTGAAAAACCTGTCTTTAAGAAATAAAAAGTGTCCGGTCATAGTTATTGGGAAAGATATGAGAGGGTAGAGAGTTCCAAAGCTTTAAGGTGGCCCACCCTTGAGTTGCCAGTGACCACACAGAATCATTTGATTCAGCAGCTTGTTATGTATTTTGTGGTCTCACTAATGGTGGGAGCATGCCAGCAGCAAGCTCTCAGGAGCAAAAACCAGAGTAATGTCTGGGAAAAAGAGAAACTAAACCACCATTGTGGCATAGGGCAAGCAGGTCAAGTTTTGAAGTTTGCTTGGGTGAGATGATAAGTCAGATCACTTTTGACTCAGCTTTGTCAAAAAAGGATGTAAGAGCAGTACTTGATACAAGGATAGATCGGTCCTTTGTATAAATGGAGCAACTATTCAGATGAAAGAAATTTTGACCTCTAAACAGGACCCCCTGTTTCTTAAAGGTAAACATTAGTTACTTCCTTATTGTGAGGTTTCCGAGATAGGGAAGGTTTTACAGTAATACCAAGCATGTTCATTCAATCAAGAGGTGGAGGTACAGATCCATCAAAGATGAGTGGAAAGCTGTTAGGAATTTTCAATAGAGAGATGGGCAGAATGGATCTTGGAGGCATTAAACATAACCAAATTCTGTCTACCCCCAGTGAGATATCCAGTCCTAATCTGAGTTTATTGAGGAAGTTGTGTCGAGATAAGATGCAAATCAAGTGAGAGAAAAGGGAGCAGATTTGAAGAGTGTGGAGGAATGCATTGTTGAGTCATGAGCAAGTGAATGCATTTGGTTATATGTAAGAAGAAAGAAAATTGTTGATAAAAGGAGAAAAGTGTAGGAGATAGAACAGAACCTTCAGGAACACCATTGTTGATGGAGAAAAGGGGAGAGGCTAATGCATCAACCACAGAGATAGATCGGCATGAGGAGAAGCTAGATGTGGGAGACTAAAGTGATGAAGGGAAGATGAGAGAGGAAAGCTTATTAACGAGACTCTGGTGCAACACCGTCAAAAGCTTTGGATATATCAAGGGCAACTCCATAGGTTCCCCAAAATATTTCTGGGAAGATGATCAGATATTAGTAAGACTGGAAAAGATATCACTGGTGGACCTCACCATGTGGAAACCATAGTGATGATCAGAGAGATATCTGAAGTTTTCAGACCTTTCTCTGAAAAGGTAGAAAGCTTAGAGAACAAGGGAGTATAAGAGGAAGAAGAAACTTCTGCTGCTTAGCTATTCGATGTAAGGAGATATTATAAAGGTCAATACAGAAGTGGCTGATTGCCACACAGAAACTGTGGGAAGCAGCATCTGGATGCGTGCCCCAGGTCCAAGCCTAGGGGGCAGGAACACTTGCTGACAGAACATGAGGACAGTGGCCAAGATAGTACTTTTAGAACAGAGATTGAGTAGCAACATTGGTGGTGAACAGAAAGGTATGATTGAAGAGATGAGACCAGGATTATTAATGAAACAGAAGGCCTTTGATTCCTCTCTGGTTGATAAAGAGAAAGAAGAATCACCCTATTTATATGAGCAGTACTGTGTATTGGGGTGAATAAAACCCACATACATATGAAATAGATGCTTACAAGAAATATTATTACGGCATCTGTATAACACCTTCACATTTTAGGAAGCAGACTTTGTGATGTTGATTATGTGGGGTTTTCAGGACAGGGTAGAGGATCTGGTTATGCCCATCTTATGTATGTTATTAATCTCTGATGCCTGTTCCAATTGGAACTCCCTCATAGGCGTGACCACAGCAACAGAGTCTCCATAACTAAAGAACTCCAGTACTGCTTCTTGTCTTTTATTGCCTCACCCTTAACAGGCCACCAGCAGAAGGCAAGTCTAGCGCAGTGCTTGCAGAGATTCCAACCTAATGTTCCTAAAGACCACAGAGGGAAATGAATGACTCTTAAATAGAGACAATGGGAGAAATTGCATTTTAACATTGGTAAATTTAGATAAGTTGCTGCTTCTCCTGTCTGAAATATTGTACAATCAGAACTGAGATTGGAAATATGTCTATCTATCTATATATCTATTTATATCTCTGACACCCATTCCTCCAGGAATTCCCATCAGTGGGGTGGCCACAGCAAAAGTCTCTACTTATCCCTAATCTTGCATGCCTTCCTTGCATACACTATTCCATGCATTCTTCAACCATTTCTCTCCCTCCAGTGTCATTCCACTATACTCTCCTTGTCATAGGTGGTCTTCATCCCACACCAACCCCTTTGATTTTACTGCTATACACTTTCCATGTAAACTCCCCGTCTTATATTCTTTCCACATGCCCAGACCACTTCATGGTATTACTTTTCACCCACTCTGTCACTCCACAATTCATTTCCTTTGCATTCTCTGCCATACCTCATATCTGATACACCCCTTCATTTCTTTTTTCATTCCATCAAGTCATACTACATGCTCCTCCCAGATAGCTCATTTCCCCAGCCTAGATTTTTGACCTCTGTGACTCATTCCATGGCCATATCTCGGCTGCATAAAGGGTTGGAAGGACTATGCTGTTCCTTAATCTTTTATTTCCTTTCATTCTTATACCTCAATCCTTCAGTATTCTGTTAAGGGACCCAGTGATTCTTCTACCTTGTACTCCTCTCTCCCTTTTCTCTCTTTCCATTTCACTAAACATCCCGAAGATAGCCCCTAAATACTTAAATTTTATCACCTCTTCCAGTCTTTCTCCTCCATATGTATAACATCATTTAGGACACTTTCTTCTTTCATTCTGTAAGGTTTTGCAGGATCTATACTTTCACTCTGTTTTGTTTTCTTTCAAACATCATTACTTTACTTTTACTTACATTTACCTGCAAATGCCTACACTTCCACTCATTATAAAACACTTACAACCTTCCACAATTCCTCTTCACTCTCAGCAAATAACGCAGTATCATCCACAAACAGGCTTGTCACTCGCCTCCATACCTGACTGCTACACTCCATCTGTGCACTTTCTGTCTTGGATGTTTGCCTTTTATGTCTTTTATCATTCCATCTGTATATATATTAAAAAGTCACAGTGACATCACACAGTCCTGCCTCACACCCACTCTCAGTCAACTCACACATGCATTTGCTACTCCATAGAAGGCTGTCAGTATGTGCAGTATGAGACAGAGTATAAGTATTAGGAGGAGGAGAAAGGAAATTAAGGTGAATTGTGTGTGAAGTGGAGTCATCACCATAAGAGTCAATAGTCCTAGAAGGAATAGAAAATGTATCTTTTTCCTTAGCATTACTAAAAACGTTTCTTTAGAGAAAATCAAGGAAAGGGTTTTTGGCACTTCTTCCAAATTCTTCAGGCGGTACTTAGGTGTTGTGGACCTACCTTCTGTAATACTGGGGATTCCTCCTAAAAGAGGGTTGGATTCCAATGTGCATCTAACTCATTTAGGGTATAGTTTTATCAGAACATTATTTTGTAAACCCTCATCCTTTGTGTGGTAATGCTTTAATGCTCATGGGACAGACAGTAGAGGAGAAAAATGTGGATTTAGAAAGTTGTAAAACATTATTTCTTATGAAGCTTTGCCCCACCAGCATTTTTTCTTGGTTTTCTTACCTCGTCCTTTCTCAAAAAACCTTTCTCTGTACCTACTGTGACCTCTTGAGGGTTGTCACTGGCAATCTGCAGATTTTGAGCACTAAAAGGCTGGAAGTGAGTAGGCCAGTTACATCAGCTTGTTGATGGTTGCTTATTGGCTGAGGATGGGCCTGAAATAAACAAGCTGCTGCAGTCACAAGTAAGTGGTTAGCAAAGGGTCAGTGAAGGCTAGTGCTTTCTCACTGAAAATCCTGAGGGTTGGAAAGTCCTAACCCATATATTCCTAGAGATATATATCTCATGCTAATGGGACAGCACTTTGGGGAGATGACCAAATAATGGAGCAATGGTGTAATACCATACATCTTCAGATGTCATGTTGTCTTAGTAATTCCTTCCTTCACTTTTGTTTCCTCTTGCTTTTGCTTTTCTCTTTCTACTTCCCTACCTTGCTTCCTTCTTCTGAATACTTGAGGTAGAGTGCCTCATCATTTGACAGTGCAAGCAAGCATTGTCTCTGCACTTATATTGTACACCAAACTAGCTTGTGGAAGTCTTCAGCAGATGTTTTAAGCATTGTTGCTGGAGATCTTTGATGCATGAATATCTGAGAAAAATTCTGCATGTACCCCTGTGCTTTGAACATGGAGGAAGATGATAAAGAAAAAGACTGGGAGTGGCTAAAGGTAAACATATTGATGCTTAGATACGATGATATGAAGAGATAGATGTATTTGATTGTAGAAAATTGTCCAAGATAATAGTTTTCAGAAAATTCACATTGATAGAAAGAGTACTTTTGTTTTTATATGTTCTACCAAGTCTAGATGTACGTGAGTTCATTTGTACATTGTTAATGAATTTCTTTTCTAGCCTCCCTGAAACCTGGTGTAATGTCACTACAAACCCATCAGACTTCAAAGAGCTTATACCAAACTTCTACAATTTGGATGGTTCTGCGGATTTCCTCACTAATTCACTACGGATCAACTTCGGTGTGAGGCAGAATGGAAAGCCAGTTGGTGAAGTAGAATTACCTCCATGGGCAAAAGGTTATTGTGGAATGTAATTCTTTGGGGGGCTCTGATTTTTTTTTCTTTTTTGAAGTAGACATTGCTATCCAGTAGAAGTGACATTTTTGGTGTCGGTTTTCAGAGTAGTAGTGTTTGGTAGGGTATTATATGAGGGTTCCTTTCCTGGATACAATCAGAATACGAAGCATTTGTGGTGGTTTGTTACAAATTCCCAAGCTCCATCCTATCTTTCTGATATTATGGTATTCCTATGTCTCAGCTTTTGTCATTTCCCTATTTTTGTTTTTCATGTTTATCTTTGCAGGCATCCTACCTTTGATTTCTACTTTCTGAATATATATGGAGTAACCCTTTTCATTTTGCATCTAATTTTCCTACTGAAAACATACTTTTGTTGAAAATGGCAAAATGTGAGGTAAGAGTTAGATGGGATGATTGTATTGTACTGATGAAACATGGATGAACATGATGAAACTTAATCACAGTAGTATGGAAATGATACTGCTCAGGTAACTGAATCAGAGGAAGAATTGAATAGATTGGAAAGTCATATGGATGTTATGGTAGGGAAGAAGAGGATATTGAATATGCACATAGGAGTAAGATGTTTGTTTTTGAAGGACAGACTGTCACTGTGTAATATTAATTAGAATGGATAAGTACTAGAAAAATGTAAATGAGTTTGGATGTATGAGAGTGATTTGTATGTTATTATTATTATTGCTATTTAATTTATATTTATTTATTTTCCTTGATTGCTGTTTCCCGCATCAGCAAGGTAGTGCTAGGATACAGACGAAGAATGGCCCATCCACTCCTATACACTTATGTGTACGTAAATGCCCATACACGCAAATATACATATCAACATATACACATATACATACACATACACAGACATATACATACATACATGTGTACATATTCATACTTTCTTGCCCTCATCCATTCCTGGTGACACCCGCCCCACAGGAAACAGCATCACTACCCCCTGCTTCAGCGAGGTAGCACCAGGAAAACAGACAAAAAAAAAGGCCACATTTGTTCACACTTAGTCTCTTGCTATCATGTGTAATGCATCAAAACCACAGCTCCCTTTCCCCATCCAGGCCCCACAGACCTTTCCATGGTTTACGCCAGATGTTTCACATGCCCTAGTTCAGTCCACAGACAGCACGTTTTTGTTGTTATTATTGCTTTCAAGAATGTATGTGAGAAATACTTAGAAAAACAAATGGATTTGTATGTAGCATTTATGGACCAGCAGAAGGCATATGATAGAGTTAATCTGAGGAAGGTGTTAAGAGTATATGGTGAGGGAGGCAAGTTTCTAGAAGCAGTGAAAAGTTTTTATTGAGGATATAAGGCATGTGTACGAGTAGGAAGAGAGGAAAGTGATTGGTTCCCAGTGAATGTTGGTTTGCGGCAGGGGTGCGTGATGTCTCCATGGTTGTTTGATCTGTTTATAGATGGGGTTGTTAGGGAGGTGAATGCAAGAGTTTTGGAGAGAGGGGCAAGTATGCAGTCTGTTGTGGATGAGAGGGCTTGGGAAGTGAATCAGTTGTTGTTCACTGATGATACAGCACTGGTGGCTGATTCGGGTGATAAACTGCAGAAGTAGGTGACTGAGTTTGGTAAAGTAAGTTAAAGAAAAAAGCTGAGAGTAAATGTGAATAAGAGCAAGGTTATTAGGTACAGTAGGGCTGAGGGACAAGTCAATTAGGAGGTAAGTTTGAATGGAGAAAAACTGGGGGAAGTGAAGTGTTTTAGATATTTGGGTGTGGATTTGGCAGCAGATGGAACCATGGAAGCAGAAGTGAGTCACAGGGTGGGGGAGGGGGCGAAGGTTCTGGGAGCGTTGAAGAATGTGTGGAAGGCAAGAACATTATCTCAGAAGGCAAAAAATGGATATGTTTGAAGGATAAGTGGTTCCAACAATGTTATATGGTTGCAAGGCATGGGCTATAGATCGGGTTGTGCGGAGGAGGATGGATGTGTTGAAAATGAGATGTTTAAGGACAATATGTGGTGTGAGGTGGTATGATCGAGTAACTAATGAGAGGGTAAAGAGAGTGTGTGATAATGAAAAGAGTGTGGTTCAGAAAGCAGAAGAGGGTGTATTGAAATGGTTTGGTCACATGGAGAGAATGAGGAAAGATTGACAAAGAAGATATGTGTGTCAGAGGTGGAGGGAACAAGGAGAAGTGGGAGACCAAATTGGAGGTGGAAGGATGGAGTGAAAAAGATTTTGAGCAATTAGGGCCTGAACATGCAGGAGGGTGAAAGGCATGCGAGGAGTAGAGTGAATTGGAATGATATGGTATACCGGGGGCGACGTGCTGTCTGTGGATTCAACCAGGGCATGTGAAGGGTCTAGGGTAAACCATGGAAAGTTTTGTGGGGCCAGGGTGTGGAAAGGGAGCTGTGGTTTCTGTGCATTATACATGACAGCTAGAGACTGAGTGTGAGCAAATGTGGCCTTTGTTGTCTTTTCCTAGCGCTATCTCGTGCAGGGGTAGGGGGTGTCATTTCATGTGTGACAGGGTGGTGATGGGAATGAATGAAAGCAGCAAGTATGAATTATGTACATGTGTATATATGTATATGTCTGTGTATGTATATATATGTATACGTTGAAATGTATGGGTATGTATATGTGCGTGTGTGGACATGTATGTATATACATGTATGTGTGGGTGTGTTGGGCCATTTTTTTGTCTGTTTTCTTGCGCTACCTCGCTAATGCGGGAGACAGCGACAAAATACAAGATAGATAGATATATAATTATTATTATTATTACTTCTGATATTATTATTGTTATTATTATTATTCATTTATTTATTTATTCATTTATTTATTTATTTTGCTTTGTCGCTGTCGCAAGGAAACAGACGAAAGAATGGCCCAACCCACCCACATACACATGTATATACATACACGTCCACACACTGCACATATTTTTTTTTTTTTTTTTTGCTTTGTCGCTGTCTCCCGCGTTTGCGAGGTAGCGCAAGGAAACAGACGAAAGAAATGGCCCAACCCACCCCCATACACATGTATATACATATGTCCACACACGCAAATATACATACCTACACAGCTTTCCATGGTTTACCCCAGACGCTTCACATGCCCCGATTCAATCCACTGACAGCACGTCAACCCCGGTATACCACATCGCTCCAATTCACTCTATTCCTTGCCCTCCTTTCACCCTCCTGCATGTTCAGGCCCCGATCACACAAAATCTTTTTCACTCCATCTTTCCACCTCCAATTTGGTCTCCCTCTTCTCCTCGTTCCCTCCACCTCCGACACATATATCCTCTTGGTCAATCTTTCCTCACTCATTCTCTCCATGTGACCAAACCATTTCAAAACACCCTCTTCTGCTCTCTCAACCACGCTCTTTTTATTTCCACACATCTCTCTTACCCTTACGTTACTTGCTCGATCAAACCACCTCACACCACACATTGTCCTCAAACATCTCATTTCCAGCACATCCATCCTCCTGCGCACAACTCTATCCATAGTCCACGCCTCGCAACCATACAACATTGTTGGAACCACTATTCCTTCAAACATACCCATTTTTGCTTTCCGAGATAATGTTCTCGACTTCCACACATTCTTCAAGGCTCCCAAAATTTTCGCCTCCTCCCCCACCCTATGATCCACTTCCGCTTCCATGGTTCCATCCGCTGCCAGATCCACTCCCAGATATCTAAAACACTTCACTTCCTCCAGTTTTTCTCCATTCAAACTCACCTCCCAATTGACTTGACCCTCAACCCTACTGTACCTAATAACCTTGCTCTTATTCACATTTACTCTTAACTTTCTTCTTTCACACACTTTACCAAACTCAGTCACCAGCTTCTGCAGTTTCTCACATGAATCAGCCACCAGCGCTGTATCATCAGCGAACAACAACTGACTCACTTCCCAAGCTCTCTCATCCCCAACAGACTTCATACTTGCCCCTCTTTCCAAAACTCTTGCATTCACCTCCCTAATAACCCCATCCATAAACAAATTAAACAACCATGGAGACATAACACACCCCTGCCGCAAACCTACATTCACTGAGAACCAACCACTTTCCTCTCTTCCTACACGTACACATGCCTTACATCCTCGATAAAAACTTTTCACTGCTTCTAACAACTTGCCTCCCACACGATATATTCTTAATACCTTCCACAGAGCATCTCTATCAACTCTATCATATGCCTTCTCCAGATCCATAAATGCTACATACAAATCCATTTGCTTTTCTAAGTATTTCTCACATACATTCTTCAAAGCAAACACCTGATCCACACATCCTCTACCACTTCTGAAACCACACTGCTCTTCCCCAATCTGATGCTCTGTACATGCCTTCACCCTTTCAATCAATACCCTCCCATATATACATACATACACATATACATACCTATACATCTCAATGTATACATATATATACACACACAGACATATACATATATACCCATGTACATAATTCATACTGTCTGCCTTTGTTCATTCCCATCGCCACCCTGCCACACATGAAATAACAACACCCTCCCCCCTCATGTGTGCAAGGTAGCACTAGGAAAAAACCAACAAAGGCCACATTTGTTCACACTCCATCTCTAGCTGTCATGTAATAATGCACCGAAACCACAGCTCCCTTTCCACATCCAGGCCCCACAAAACTTTCCATGGTTTACCCCGGATGCTTCACATACCCTGGTTCAATCCATTGACAGCACGTTGACCCCGGTATACCACATCGTTCCAATTTACTCTGTTCTTTGCATGCCTTTCACCCTCCTGCATGTTCAGGCCCTGATCACTCAAAATCATTTTCACTCCATCTTTCCACCTCCAATTTGGTCTCCCACTTCTCCTCGTTCCCTCCACCTCTGACACATATATCCTCTTGGTCAATCTTTCCTCACTCATTCTCTCCATGTCACCAAACCATTTCAAAACACCCTCTTCTGCTCTCTCAACCACACTCTTTTTATTACCACACATCTCTGTTACCCTTCCATTACTTACTCGATCAAACCACCTCACACCACATATTGTTCCCAAACATCTCATTTCCAGCACATCCACCGTCCTCTGCACAACTCTATTTATAGCCCACACCTCGCAACCACATAACATTGTTGGAACCACTAATCTTTCAAACATACCCAATTTTGCTTTCCAAGATAACGTTCTCGACTTCCACACATTCTTCAGTGCTCCTAGAACTTTCGCCCCCTCCCCCACCCTATGATCCACTTCCGCTTCCATGGTTCCATCCACTGCCAGCTCCACTCCCAGATATCTAAAACACTTCACTTCCTCCAGTTTTTCTCCATTAAAACTTACCTCCCAATTGACTTGTCCCTCAACCCTACTGTACCAAATAACCTTGCTCTTATTCACATTTACTCTCAGCTTTCTTCTTTCACACACTTTACCAAACACAATCACCAGCTTCTGCAGTTTCTCACCCAAATCAGCCACCAGCGCTGTATCATCAGCGAACAACAACTGACTCACTTCCCAAGCTCTCTCATCCACAATACACTGCATACTTGCCCCTCTTTCCAAAACTCTTGCATTCACCTCCCTAACAACCCCAACCACGAGCAAATTAAACAACCATGGAGACATCACACACCCCTGCCGCAAACCAGCATTCATTGAGAACCAATCACTTTCCTCTCTTCCTATGCGTACACATGCCTTACATCCTCTATAAAAACTTTTCACTGCTTCTATCAACTTACCTCCCACACCATATATTCTTAATACCTTCCACAGAGCATTTGCTTTTGAAAGTATTTCTCACATACATTTTTCAAAGCAAACACCTGATCCACACATCCTCTACCACTTCTGAAACCACACTGCTCTTCCCCAATCTGATGCTCTATACATGCCTTCACCCTCTCAATCAAAACACTCCATATAATTTCCCAGGAATACTCAAGAAACTTATACCTCTGTAATTTGAGCACTGTCTCTTATCCCCTTTGCCTTTGTACAGTGGCACTATGCAAGCATTCCACCAGTCCTCAGGCACCTCACCATGAGTCATACATACATTAAATAACCTTACCAACCAGTCAACAACACAGTCACCCCCTTTTTTGATAAATTCCTCTGCAGTACCATCCAAACCCACTGCCTTGCCAGCTTTCATATTCCGCAAAGCTTTTACTACCTTTTCTCTGTTTACCAAATCATTCTCCCTAACCCTCTCACTTTGCACATCACCTCGACCAAAACACCCTATATCTGCTACTCTATCATCAAACACATTCAACAAACCTTCAAAATATTCACTCCATCTCCTTCTCACATCACCACTAGTTGTTATTACCTCCCCATTAGCCCCCTTCACTGAAGTTCCCATTTGTTCCCTTGTTTTACGCACTTTATTTACCTCCTTCCAAAACATCTTTTTATTCTCCCTAAAATTTAATGATACTCTCTCACCCCAACTCTCATTTGCCATCTTTTTTACCTCTTGCACCTTTCTCTTGACCTCCAGCCTCTTTCTTTTATACATCTCCCAGTCATTTGCATTATTTCACTGCAAAAATTGTCCAAATGCCTCTCTCTTCTCATTCACTAATCTTCTTACTTCTTCATCCCACCACTCACTATCCTTTCTAATCTGCCCACCTCCCACACTTCTCATGCCAGAAGCATCTTTTGCACAAGCCATCACTGCTTCCCTAAATACATCTCATTCCTCCCCCACTCCCCTTACATCCTTTGTTCTCACCTTTTTCCATTCTTTACTCAGTTTCTTCTGGTACTTCCTCACACAAGTCTCCTTCCCAAGCTCACGTACTCTAAACACTCTCTTCACCCCAACATTCTCTCTTCTTTTCTGAACACCTCTACAAATCTTCACCTTCGCCTCCACAAGATAATGATCAGACATCCCTCCAGTTGCACCTCTCAGCACATTAACATCCAAAAGTCTCTCTTTCGCACGCCTATCAATTAATACATAATCCAATAACGCTCTCTGGCCATCTCTCCTACTTACACATGTATACTTGTGTATATCTCTCTTTTTAAACCAGGTATTCCCAATCACCAGTCCTTTTTCAGCACATAAATCTACAAGCTCTTCACCATTTCCATTTACAACACTGAACACCCCATGTATACCAATTATTCCCTCAACTGCCACATTACTCACCCCTGCATTCAAATCACCCATCAGTATAACCCAGTCTCGTGCATCAAAACTACTAACACACTCTCTCAGCTGCTTCCAAAACACTTGCCTCTCATGATCTTTCTTATGCCCAGGTGCATATGCACCAATTTTCACCCATCTTTCTCCATCCACTTTCAGTTTTACCTATATCAATCTAGAGTTTACTTTCTTACACTCTATCACATAATCCCATCACTCTTGTTTCAGGAGTAGTGCTACTCCTTCCCTTGCTCTTGTCCTCTCACTAACCCTTGACTTTACTCCCAAGACATTCCCAAACCACTCTTCCCCTTTACCCTTGAGCTTCGTTTCACTCAGAACCAAAACATCCAGGTTCCTTTCCTCAAACATAATACGTATCTCTCCTTTTTTCTCATCTTGGTTACATCCACACACATTTAGACACCCCAATCTGAGCCTTCGAGGAGGATGAGCACTCCCTGCGTGACTCCTCCTTCTGTTTCCCCATTTAGAAAGTTAAAATACAAGGAGGGGAGGGTTTCTAGTCCCCCCCTCCCGTCCCCTTTAGTCGTGTTCTACGACACTTGAGGAATGCGTGGGAAGTATTCTTTCTCCCCTATCCCCTATCATTATTAAATTTTTCATACATTATTAAATTTTTCATACATCATTGTCATTTCTCATTTTAGTGAGGTAGTGCTAGGAAAAGATGAAGAAAGGTCACAGTCGCTTATATCCATTGTCTAGCTATCGCATTTAGTGCCCTGAAACCAGAGCTTCTTATCCACGAAGAGTCCTCACATACCTTTCTGTGGTATACCCCAGCTTTTTCAGTGCCGTAGTTCAGTCCGTTGACAGTACATCAACCCATGCACACCACATTGTTCCAGTTCACTCTATCCCGTGCTCACCTTTCACCCATCTGTAAATTCAGGCCCCAGTCACCTAAAAATATTATTATTATTTTTCCTTCAGCCATATGATAGAGTTGATAGAGATGCTTTGTGGAAGATTTTAAGAGTATGTGGTGTGGGAGGTAAGTTGCTAGAAGGAGTGAGAAGTTTTTACCAAGGATGTAAGGCATTTGTACGAGTAGGAAGAGAGGTGAGTGAATGTCGGTCGGTCTGCAGCAGGGGTGTTTGATGTCCCCATGGTTGTTTAATTTGTATATGGACGGGTTGATTAGGGAGGTAAAAGCAAGAGTTTTGTAGAAAGGGGTGAATATGCAGTCTTTTGGGATCAGAGAGCCTAGGAAGTGAGTCAGTTGTTGTTTGCTGATGATACAGCTTTGGAGTCTGATTTGTGTTAGAAACTGCAGAGGTTGGTGACCAAGTTTGGAATTGTGTGAAAGGAGAAAGTTGAGAGTAAATGTGAATAAGAGCAAGGTTATTAGGTTCCATAGGGTTGAGGGAAAAGTTAATTGGGATGTAAGTTTGAATGGAGAAAAATTGGAGGAAGGGAAGCATCTTAAATATCTGGGAGTGGACTCAGCAGCGGATGGAACCATGGAAGCAGGAGTGAGTCACAGGGTGGGGGAGGGGGTGAAAGTTCTGGGAGTGATGAAGAATGTATGTAGGGGAGAACGTTATCTCGGATTGCAAAAATGGGTATATTTGAAGGAATAGTAGTTCCACCAGTGTAATATGGTTGCAAGGCATGGGTTATAGATAGGGTTGTATGGAGGAGGGTAGATGTGTTGGAAATGAAATGTTTGAGGACATTATGTGGTGTGAGGTGGTTTGATCGAGTAAGTGATGTAAGGGTAAGAGAGATGTGTTGAAATATAAAGAGTGTGTTTGAGAGAGCAGAAGAGGGTTTGTTGAAATGGCTTGGACATACAGGGAAATGAGTGAGGAAAGGTTGACAAAGAGGATTTATGTGTCAGAGGTGGAGGGAGCAAGGAGAAGCAGGAGACCAAATTGGAGATGGAAGGATGGAGTGCAAAAGATTTTGAGGGATCATGACCAGAACATGGAGGAGGGTTAGAGGCGTGCAAAGAATAAAGTGAATTGGAACGATGTAGTGTACCAGGGTTGATGTGCTGTCAATGGACTGAACTAGGGCATGTGAAGTGTTTAGGGTAAACCATGGAAAAGTCTGTGGGGCCCAGATATGGATAGGGAGCTGTGTTTCGGTGCATTACACATGACAGCTAGCGACAGAGTATGAATGAATGTGACCTTTTTTGTCTGTATATGGGCATTTATGTATATATATATATGTGTATATGAGTGGATGGGTCGTTCTTTGTCTGTTTCCTGGCACTACCTTGTTGATTTGGTAAATAGTGATTATTTATGAGAAAAAAATATCATTATTATTGTAAGTACCCTTTCTCCAGGTGTTCTTGGAGCTTCAAGGCTATGCCAAACTAAGTAGCAAGGAAAGGTTGGACTCTGTTGGCATAAGAAGTCCTTTGGTGAGATTTTACTTTGATGATACAACCTTACTAAAGGTGACTTTTCACTTGTAATGGCATAGCCATATGCAGGCAGAGTCCAGTAATGTCTGTAGGAGTGATGCTCATGGATAATAGAGGGAAAGTTGAAATTGAGAGAACCATGCAAGGGAGAGGAATCAGAAGTATGCTGGACATGCTGGTGAATAGGAAAAATGTACTTGTTGTATACTCAAGAAACTTGCACTATTGAGTACTCGTCTCATCATTTATATTTGGTCTAGTTGTGAAGCTATAATTTTTCAAAGCTATGGAGATGGATGATTGTTGTAGTATGTTTGGAATATGGAGATTAGATAGAATGGAGAATGGAGATGAAAAGCATCCATGATGTGAATAGATAAATGGGAAACCACTTGGATAAAAGATCTTGTGATATGGTATGGTATGGTTTTTTAGGATGCATGGCATAAGATGAATGGTGATAAGATTAGAAGATGCAAGATGATGTAGGCATGTGCAGTGAGTTTTTCAACCAGTCACTTATTTTGCTGCTTTATGTGTCAAATGATGCGTAATATAGTTACTGCACCACACATCATATAACATTTTATTGGCTCCTGCCATCATTTGATATCCCATTTAATATTTACTTCTACCAGTTACCCATTGATATGACTTGCATCCTACTGCCTTAGCTTAATAAAACCACACATCTTAGTCAACTACAGATATGTCATCTTGTAGTTTCACACACATATTAGTCATTTCCCACATCAGCAAGGTAGCACCAGGAACAAATGAAGAAATGACCTCATTTACTTACATCCACTCTCTAGCTGTCATGTATAATGTACCAAAACCAGACACCTCCATCCATGATCAGGTTCCATAAACCTTTTTGTGGTTGTCCCCAACCATAGCTGTTTGTAAAATGAAAAAAATATTTCCATTGATTTAGGTTTATTTTTCTTGAAATGTAGATTATTTGTGTATTTATTCACGTAAATAGAGATCTGCATGTGTACTTATGAGAATACATTATTGATATATATGATTTGAGAAGTATTTATATTTATCATTTATTATACTTAGTTGCTGTCTCCCGCATTAATGAAGTATCGCAAGGAAACAGACAAAAGAATGTCCCAGCCCACCCACATACACATGTATATACATAAACACCCACACATGCACATATACATACCTATACATTTGACAGTATACATACATATACATACACAGACATACATATATACACATGTACATATTCATACTTGCTGCCTTCATCCATTCCTGTCGCCATTCTGCCACACATGAGATGGCACCCCCCCTCCCCCCATGCACATGAGAGGTAGCGCTAGGAAAAGACAACAAAGGCCACATTCGTCCACACTCTGTCTCTAGCTGTCATGTGTAATACACCGAAACCACAGCTCCCTTTCCATATCCAGGCCCCACAGAACTGTCCATGGTTTACCCTAGACGTTTCACATGTCCTGGTTCAATCCATTGGCAGCATGTCGATCCCAATTTACCACATCGTTCCAATTCACTCTATTCTTTGCACACCCTTCACCCTCCTCTATGTTCTGGTCCCGATTGCTCAAAATCTTTTTCACTCCATCATTCCACCTCCACTTTGGTCTCCCACTTCTCCTCGTTTCCTCCACCTGTGACACATATATCCTCTTTGTCAATCTTTCCTCACTCATTCTCTCCATGTGACCAAAACATTTCAATACACCCTCTTCTGCTCTCTCAACCACACTCTTTTTATTACCACACATCTCTCTTACCCTTTCATTTCTTATTCGATCAAACCACCTCACACCACATTTTGTCCTCAAACATCTCATTTCCAACACATCCACCCTCCTCCGCACAACCCTATCTATAACCCATGCCTTGCAACCATATAGCATTGTTGGAACCACTATTCCTTCAAACTTACCCATTTTTGCTCTTGGAGATAACGTTCTCTCCTTCCACACATTCTTCAACGCTCCCAGAACCTTCGCCCCCTCCCCCATACTGTGACTCACTTCCGTTTTTGTAGTTCCATCCATTGCTAAATCCACTCCCAGATATCTAAAACACCTCCCTTCCTCCAGTGTTTTCCATTTCCTTGTCCCTCAACCCTACTGTACCTAATAACCTTGGTCTTATTCACATTTACTCTCAGCTTTCTTCTTTCACACACTTTACCAAACTCAGTCCCTGACTTCTGCAGTTTCTTACCCAAATCAGCCACCAGTGCTGTATCATCAGTGAACAACTGACTCACTTCCCAAGCCCTCTCATCCACAACAGACTGCATACTTGCCCCTCTCTGCAAAAACTCTTGCATTCACCTCCCTAGCCATCCCGTCCATAAACAAATGAAACATCCATGGAGACATCATGCAACCCTGCTGCAAACCTACATTCATTGAGAACCAATCACTTTCCTCTCATCCTATTTGTACACATGCCTTACATCCTTGGTAAAAACTTTTCAGTGATGCTAGCAACTAACCTCCCACACCATATCTTCTTAATACCTTCCCCAAAGCATCTCTATCAACCCTATCATATGTCTTCTCCAGATCCATAAATGCTACATACAAATCCATCTGTTATTCTAAGTATTTCTCACATACATTCTTCAAAGCAAACACCTGATCCACAGATCCTCTACCACTTCTGAAACCACACTGCTCTTCCCCAACCTGATGCTCTGTACATGCCTTTACCCTCTCAATCAATACCCTCCCATATAATTTCCCAGGAATACTCAACAAACTTATACCTCTGTAATTTGAACACTCACCTTTATCCCCTGTGCCATTGTACAATGGCACTATGCATGCATTCTGCCAATCCTCAGGCACTTCACCATGAGTCATACATATATTGAATATCCTTACCAACCAATTGACAACACATTCTCCCCCTTTTCTAATAAATTCCACTGCAATACCATCCAAACCCATCGCCCTGCTGGCTTTCATCTTCCATAAAGCTTTCACTACTACTTCCATGTTTACCAAACCATTCTCCCTGACCCCCTCACTTCGCACACCACCTCGACCAAAACACCCTATATCCGCTACTCTGTCATCAAACACATTCAACATACCTTCAAAATACTCACTCCATCTCCTTCTCACTCCATCGCTACTTGTTATTATCTCCCCATTTGCCCCCGTCACCGATGTTCCCATTTCTTCTCTTGTCTTACACGCTTTATTTACCTCCTTCCAAAACATCTTTTTATTCTTCCTAAAATTCTATGATTCTCTCTCACCCCAACTCTCATTTACCCTCTTTTTCACCTCTTGCACCTTTCTCTTGACCTCCTGCCACATTCTTTTATACGTCTAATAGTCATTTGCACTACTTCCCTGCAAAAATCCTCCACATGCCTCTCTCTTCTCTTTCACTAACAATCTTATTTCTTCATCCCACCACTCACTACCCTTTCTAATCTGTCCACCTCCCACCTTTCTCATGCCATGTTCATCTTTTGTGCAAGCCATCACTGCTTCCCTAAATACATTCCATTCCTCTTCCCCTCCCCTTACGTCATTTGCTCTCACCTTTTCACCTCTTGCACCTTTCTCTTGACCTCCTGCCACATTCTTTTATACGTCTAATAGTCATTTGCACTACTTCCCTGCAAAAATCCTCCACTCACTACCCTTTCTAATCTGTCCACCTCCCACCTTTCTCATGCCATGTTCATCTTTTGTGCAAGCCATCACTGCTTCCCTAAATACATTCCATTCCTCTTCCCCTCCCCTTACGTCATTTGCTCTCACCTTTTGCCATTCGACACTCAAAATCTCCCAGTACTTCCTCACACAAATCTCCTTTTCAGGTTCACTTACTCTCACCATAAACTGTATTCTTGCCCCTCTCTCCAAAACTCTCACATTTACCTCTCTAACCACCCCATCCATAGACAAATTAAACAACCACGGGAACATCACACACCCCTGCCACAGACCACCTTTCACAGGGATCCAATTGCTCTCCCCTCTCCCTACTTGTACACATGCCTTACATCCTTGATAAAAACTTTACACTGCTTATAGTAGCTTACCGTCCACACCAAGTACTCTTACGACCTTCCACAAAGCATCTTTGTCAACCTTATCATATGCCTTCTCCAGGTCCATAAATGCTATATACAAATCTATCTGTTTTTCTAAGTATTTCTCACACATATTCCTTAAGCAAACACCTGATCCTCAGATCCTCTACCACTTTAGAAACCACTCTGCTCCTCCCCAATCTGATGCTCTGTACATGCCTTCTCCCTCTCAATAAATACCCTCCCATACAATTTTCCAGTAATATTCAACAAACTTATGCCTCTGTAGGTTGAACACTCACCTTTATCCCCTTTGCCTTTGTACATTGGCACTAAACGTGTATTCTGCCAATCCTCAGGCACTTCACCATGAACTATACATACATTGAATATCCTTACCAACTAATCACCAACAGCCACTCCCATTTTTAATCATTTCAACCGCAATACCATCCAAACCTGCTGCCTTGTTGAATTTCATTTCCACAAGCCTTTCATCGCTCCTCTCTCTTAATGAAACCATTCTCCTTGACCCTCTCACTATGCACACCACCTTAACCAAAGAGCTCTATATCTGCCACTCTATCAAACACATTCAACAAACCTTCAAAATACTTGCTCCTTCTCCCTCTAACTTCATCACAACTTGTTATCACTTCCTCCCTTGACCCCTTCACAGATGTTCCCATTTGGGGATGAGGGCCTGGGAAGTGAGGCTGTTGTTTGCTGATGATACAGCTCTAGTGGCTGATTAGAGTGAGAAACAGCAGAAGTTTGTGACTGACTTTGGAAAAGTGTATGAAAGGAGGAAGTTGAAAGTATATGTGAATAAGAGTAAGGTTATTAGATTCAGCAGGGTTGAGAGACAAGTTAGTTGGGATGTAAGTTTTAATGAAGAAAAATTGGAGGAAGTGAAGTGTTTTAGATATCTGGGAGTGGACTTAGCAGCGAATGGAATCACGGAAGCAAGTGTGAGTCACAGGGTATGGGAAGGGGCGAAGGTTCTGCGAGCGATGAAGAATATGTGGAAGGAACATTGTCTTGAAGAGCAAAAATGGGTATGTTTGAAGGAATAGTGGTTCCAGCAATATTACATGGTTGCGAGACATGGGCTATAGATGGGTTTGTACGGTGGAGGGTGGATGTGTTGGAAATGAAATGTTTGAGAACAATATTTGGTGTGAGTTGGTTTGATCGAGTAAGTAATGAAAGGGTAAGAGAGATGTGTGGCAATAAAAAGAGTTTGGTTAAGAGAGCAGAAGAGGGTGTGTTGAAATGGTTTGGACATATGTAGAGAGTGAGTGAGGAAAGATTGACGGAGAGGATATGTGTCAGAGGTGGAGGGAACAAGGAGAAGCTGAAGACCAAATTGGAGGTGGAAGGATGGAGTGAAAAAAAAATTGAGCAATTGGGACATGAACATACAGGAGGGTGAGAGGCATGCAAGGAATAGAGTGAATTGGAAAGATGTGGTATACCAGGGTCAACGCACTGTCAGTGGACTGAACTAGGGCATGTGCAATATTGAATAAACCAAGGAAAGGTCTATGGGGCCTGGATGTGGAAAGGGAGCTGTGGTTTTGGTGCATTACACATGACAGCTAGAGACTGAGTGTGAATAAATGTAGCATCAATTTTTTTTTTTTTTGTCTGTTTTCCTGTCACCACCTTGTTAAAGTGGGAGGTAGAGATGCTGTTTCCTGTGAGGCTGGTTGTCTGTATCTCTGATGCCTGTTCCCCTCTGGAATTCCCTCATGGGGATGGCCATGGCAATAGTCTTTATAAGTAAAGAACTCCAGCAGTGCTTCTAGTGCTTCACCATTAAGAGGCCATCGGCAGAAGGCAAGTTGAGCCCATTGTTTGCTGAGGCTCCTATCTAATGTTCCTACTGAATACTTCTACCTAAAGCTCCTACCCAATGTTCCTATCTGCTGTTTCTACCTTATGTATGTGTATGTGTATATATGTATATAAATGTGTATGTTAGGGAGGTGAATGCAAGAGTTTTGGAAGGAGGGACAAGTATGAAGTCTGTTGTGGATGAGAGAGCTTGGGAAGTGAGTCAGTTGTTGTTCGCTGATGATACAGCGCTGGTGGCTGATTCATGTGAGAAATTGCAGAAGCTGGTGACTGAGTTTGGTAAAGTGTGTGAAAGAAGAAAGTTAAGAGTAAATGTGAATAAGAGCAAGGTTATTAGGTACAGTAGGGTTGAGGGTCAAGTCACTTGGGAGGTAAGTTTGAATGGAGAAAAACTGGAGGAAGTAAAGTGTTTTAGATATCTGGGAGTGGATCTGGCAGCGGATGGAACCATGGAAGCAGAAGTGGATCATAGGGTGGGGGAGGGGGCGAAAATGCTGGGAACCTTGAAGAATGTGTGGAAGTCGAGAACATTATCTCGGAAAGCAAAAATGGGTATGTTTGAAGGAATAGTGGTTCCAACAATTTTGTATGGTTGTGAGGCGTGGGCTATGGCTAGAGTTGTGCGCAGGAGGGTGGATGTGCTGGAAATGAGATGTTTGAGGACAGTGTGTGGTGTGAGGTGGTTTGATCGAGTAAGTAACGTAAGGGTAAGAGAGATGTGTGGAAATAAAAAGAGTGTGGTTGAGAGAGCAGAAGAGGGTGTTTTGAAATGGTTTGGGCACATGGAGAGAATGAGTGAGGAAAGATTGACCAAGAGGATATATGTGTCGGAGGTGGAGGGAACGAGGAGAAGTGGGAGACCAAATTGGAGGTGGAAAGATGGAGTGAAAAAGATTTTGAGTGATCGGGGCCTGAACATGCAGGAGGGTGAAAGGCGGGCAAGGAATAGAGTGAATTGGATCGATGTGGTATACCAGGGTCGACGTGCTGTCAATGGATTGAATCAGGGCATGTGAAGCGTCTGGGGTAAACCATTTAAAGTTCTGTGGGGCCTAGATGTGGAAAGGGAGCTGTGGTTTCGGGCATTATTGCATGACAGCTGGAGACTGAGCGTGAGCAAATGGGGCCTTTGTTGTCTTTTCCTGGCGCTGCCTCGCGCACATGAGGGGGTAGGGGGATGTTATTCCGTGTGTGGCGATGGGGGTGAGTAGGGGCAGACAGTGTGAATTGTGTGCATGTGTGTATATGTGTGTGTCTGTGTGTGTATATGTGTGTACGTTGGGATGTGTGGGTGTATATGTTTGCGTGTGTGTATGTGTGTGGGGACGGGTTGGGCCATTTCTTTCGTCTGTTTCCTTGCGCTGTCTTGCAGGTGCGGGAGACCGTGACAAAGCAAAATAAATAAATAAATAAATATGTTATTATTATATATAATGATTATTATATATAATTATTATTTTTTTCACTGACATTACACTGCAAGAAAGTCATAGGAGTACGACTCCACAGGTTGTTCACAGTGTTGTGTGCTATAATTCTTATTCTATAATATCTTGCTTTCACTTCTATTTACATGTGTGGGTGGGATGAGGAAGTGTTTAGTGTTATGGGATGTGGTCTTTGTCCTGCAGAAATTATTACAGTGGTGGGGAACACCACACCACAATCATGGTGCGGAGCACCATCATGCATTGCACAACAGTCATGACATCAAGCATTGGAAGGGTTACCTTATTGAATACATGAGAGATTCATATGTTGGAAGTGTATATGAGATTCAAGAAGTATAGAGAATATGTAAAGTAAACAGTTGTATGGCTGTACTTTGTATTAAATGTGTAGGATATGAAGAGTAATATTTTATTTTGGAATGGAAACAGATTTATTAAGTAAAGTCTTTCACTGTTGACATGTTTGCTGCTAAGTTTCATCATCCAAATAAAGAAAGGTATTACTAAAAGCATTTATTTTCCAGATCCTCTTAGTGTGATAAAAATAATGCGAGAGGCCTTAGAATCAGAATATGTCTCAAATCACTTACATCTTTGGATTGATCTTATATTTGGCTACAAGCAGAATGGTGAAGAGGCTGAGAAATCTGACAATTGTAAGTTATTGCTTTAATTTTTTCCCATGTAAATACTCTGTCTTTCTGTTGATTCACTTGTCACATTGTACCAGACCATAAACTTTGCTGCTGTTCATAAATGTTGGTTGATTAAAATATATTCCTAATAAAAGGAATGTTGGGTTATGAAATAATGCTGAGTAAATAGCAGTGCTGACATGTGCAATAGAACAATATGGTGTGTGGAAGGTGAGAAGTGAGCTGGTGAGAAAAGATAGTAAGTGATGGGATTAACTTAGGAGAAAAAGTATGATATGTATGCCTTACAGAAAAGGAGTGTGATTGATTGGGAAATGTGCAAAGAAAGTGGCAGGCAGTCAATAGGAAGGTGCAGGAGCTGAAGAAGAAGGCAAATGAGAGTTGGGATAAGCAAATATCAACAGACTCAAAGGAGAATAGGGAATTATTTTAGAAGCATATTAGGAGTATGAGAAAAACAAGAGAACACATAGGAACATCAGTGAATGGGACAAATAGAGAAGGGATAACAGGCAGAGATGAGGTTGAGAGTAGTTGGAATGAATGCTTAATGTATTTTGAAGTTGGTGTATGGCTGGGGAGGTATTGGATGTGAGAGTTGTGGCAAGTGGTTTGGTAAATTTGAGAGTTGGTGAAAGCTTTTATTGCACAAAATGAAATGTAGCAGAGTGGCTGGAGTAGATGGTATTCAGATGAATTTCTTAAGAAAGGGGTGATGGTGTTTTTAAATGGTTGGTTGGATTTTCACTGTTTGTATGATTCATGATGAAGTGCCAGAGGATTTACAGTGTGTGTATAGTGCCATTGTATAAAGGCAGGGAGATAAAAGTGAGTATTTGTATTACAGAGGTTTAAGTTGAGTGTATTCGGAAGGTTGTATGGAAGAATGATGATTGAGAGGGTGGTTGCATGTACATAGCATCAGATTAGAGAAAAGCAATATAGTTTCAGGAGTGATAAAGTATGTGTGGATCAGGGTTTTGCTTTGAAGAATGGGCACCAGAAATACTTAAGAGATCCAGAGGGATTTGTATGTGGCATTCATGGATCTAGAGAAAGCATATGTAAAGCTCAGTACAGATGCTTTGTGGATAGTTTTATGAATATATGGTGAGGGTGGAAGCTTTCAGAAGCAGAGGTGTTTTTATCAAGAGAGTAAGGCATGTGTAAGTAGGCAAAGAGTAGGGTGAGTGGTTCCAGGTGAAGCTGGGTCTGACATGAGTGTGCGATGTCATGATTGCTGTTTAATTTGTTTATGAATTGGTAGTGAGGGTGGTAAATGCAAGGCCCTTGAAGATAGGGGCAGGTTTGTAGTTTTCAAGGGTAGAGGGAACCTGGGGTTCAGTCAGTTGTTATTTGCTAATGACATGACATTGCTGGCAGATTCAAGTGGAAAGACTACAGAAGTTAGGTCTTAGTTTGTGTGAGTGTATGAAAGGAGAAAGGTGAGAGTAAATATAAATAAAAGCAAAGTTATTGGTGTAGCAGTGGATGGAGACAAGATAGTTAGAATGTATGTTTGAATGGAGAAAACTTAAGAGAAAGTGAAGTGTTTCATGTATATGAGAGTGGACATGGCAGCAAGTGAAACCAGTGAAGCTGAGGTGAGTCTTGGGGTCAGGGAGAGCTAAAGGTCCTGGAAACATTGAGGAAAGTGTGAAAAGAGAGGTCACTATCTAGGAAGGCAAAGATGGGTTTTTGGAGGTAGAGTAATCTCATCAGTTTTGTATGAATATGAGGCATGGGCTATAGATGAAAATGTATAGAAAAGAGCAAATGTACTGGAAATTAAATGTTTGAGAACAATTTATGTTGTAAGGAGGATTGATTAAGAAATAGAATGAGAGAGATGTGTGATTATAAGATGAGTACAGTTGAGAGAGCTGAAAAGGGTTTGCTGAAACAGAGGAGGTTCACAGAGAAGATATATGTGTCAGAAGTAGAGGGAACAGGGAGAATGGGAAACCAAACTGGAGTGTGGGGTGCTTTATTTAAGTACATAAAATAGAACTTGGTTAAATAACAGTAGAATGTAAAGAATAAAGAATACTCAACAAACTTATACCTCCGTAATTTGAACATCCACCTTTATCCCCATTGCCTTTGTATGATGGCACTGTGCGCATATGCATTCTGCAGGTTTGGATGGTATTGCAGTGGAATTTATTGAAAAAGGGGGTGACTGTGTTGTTGACTGGTTAGTGAGGATATTCATTGTATGTGTGGCTCGTGGTTAAGTGCCTGAGGATTGGCAGAATGCATGCATAGTGCCATTGCATAAAGTCAAAGGGAATAAAGATGAGTGTTCAAGTTACAGAGGTATAAGTTTGTTGAGTTTTCCTGGGACATAATATGGGAGGGTATTGATTGAGAGGGTGAAGGCATGTACAGAGCATCAGACTGGGGAAGAGCAGTGTGGTTTCAGAAGTGGTAGAGGCTGTGTGGATCAGGTATTTGCTTTGAAGAATGTATGTGAGAAATACTTAGAAAAACAATTGGATTTGTATGTAGTATATATGTATCTGGAGAAGGCATATGATAGAGTTGATAGAGATGCTCTGTGGAAGGTATTAAGAGTATATGGTGAGGGAGGCAAGTTGCTAGAAGTAGTGAAAAGTTTTTATCGAGGATGTAAGGCATGTGTGTGAGTAGGAGAGAGGAAGTTGATTGGTTCTCAGTGAATGTCGGTTTGCGGCAGGGGTGCATGATGTTTCCATGGTTGTTTAATTTTTTAATTGATGGGGTTGTTAGGGAGGTGAATGCAAGAGTTTTGGAGAGAGGGGCAGGTATGCAGTCTGTTGTTGATGATAGGGCTTGGGAAGTGAGTCAGTTGTTCGCTGATGATACAGCACTGGTGGCTGATTCAGGTGAGAAATTGCAGAAGCTGGTGACTGAGTTTGGTAAAGTGTGTGAAAGAAGAAAGCTGAGAGTAAATGTGAATAAGAGCAAGGTTATTAGGTACAGTAGGGTCGAGGGACAAGTCAATTGGTAGGTAAGTTTTAATGAAGAAAAACTGGAGGAAGTGAAGTGTCTTAGATATCTAGGAGTGGATTTGGCAGTGGATGGAACCATGGAAGCGGAAGTGAGTCACAGGGTGGGGGAGGGGGCGAAAGTTCTGGGAGCGTTGAAAAATGTGTGGAAGTCGAGAACATTATCTCAGAAAGCAAAAATGGGTATGTTTGAAGGAATAGCGGATCCAACAATACTATATGGTTGCAAGGCATTGGCTATAGATAGGGTTGCATGGAGGACGGTAGATGTGCTGGAAATGAGATGTTTGAGGACAATATGTGGTGTGTGAGGTGGTTTGATCATGTAAGTAATGAAAGGGTAAGAGAGATGTGTGGTAATAAAAAGAGTGTGGTTGAGAGAGTAAAGAGAGTGTATTGAAATGGTTTGATCACATGGAGAGAATGAGTGAGGAAAGATTGACCAAGAGAATATATGTGTCAGAGGTGGAGGGAACAAGGAGAATTGGGAGACCAAATTGGAGGTGGAAAGATGGAGTGGAAAAGATTTTAAGTGATCGGGGCCTGAACATGCAGGAGGGTGAAAGGTGTGCAAGGAATAGAGTGAATTGAAACGATGTGGTATACTGGGGTCGACGTGCTGTCAATGGATTGAACCAGGGCATGTGAAGCGTCTGGGGTAAACCGTGGAAAGTACTGTGGGGCCTGGATGTGGAAAGGGAGCTGTGGTTTCGGTGCATTATTACATGACAGTTAGAGACTGAGAGCGAACGAATGGGGCCTTTGTTGTCTTTTCCTCACGCTACCTCTCGCGCATGAGGGGGGAGGGTGTTGTTATTTCATGTGTAGCGCTGTGGCAATGGGAATGAATAAAGGCAGCAAGTATGAATTATGTACATGTGTATATATGTATATGTCTTTGTGTGTATATATATATGTATACGATGAGATGTATAGGTATGTATATATGCGTGTGTGGATGTGTATGTATATACATGTGTATATGGGTGGGTTGGGCCATTCTTTAGTCTGTTTCCTTGCGTTACCTCACTAACGCGGGAAACTGCGACAAAGCAAAATAGAATAGTTAATGATATTATTATTTTTATTATATATTATTTTCATTTTATTGTACTTTGTCGCTGTCTCCCGCATTAGAAAGATAGCGCAAGGAAACAGATGAAAGAATGGCCCAACCCACCCACATACACGTCCACACGCACATATACATACCTATACATTTCAACGTATACATATATATACACACACAGACATATACATATATACATATGTACATAATTCATACTGTCTGCACTTATTCATTCCCATCGCCACCTCGCCACACATGAAATGACAACCCCCTCCCCCTGCATGTGCGCGAGATAGCACTAGGAAAGGACAACAAAGGCCACATTCGTTCACACTCAGTCTCTACCTGTCATGTATAATTCACCGAAACCACAGCTCCCTTTCCACAGCCGGGCCCCACAAAATTTCCCATGGTTTACCCCAGATGCTTCACATGCCCTGGATCAATCCATTGACAGCACGTCGACCGTGGTATACCACATCGTTCCAATTCACTCTATTCCTTGCACGCCTTTCACACTCCTGCAAATCCACTCCCAGATATCTAAAACACTTCAATTCCTCCAGTTTTTCTCCATTCAAACTTACCTCCCAATTGACTTGTCCCTCAACCCTACTGTACCTAATAACCGTGCTCTTATTCACATTTACTCTCAGCTTTCTTCTTTCACACACTATACCAAACTCAGTCACCAGCTTCTGCAGTTTCTCACCCAAATCAGCCACCAGCACTGTATCATCAGCAAACAACAACTGACTCACTTCCCAAGATCTCTCATCCACTACAGACTGCATACCTACCCCTCTCTCCAAAACTCTTGCATTCACCTCCCTGAGAACCCCATACATAAACAAATTAAACAACCATGGAAACATCACGATCCCTGCCGCAAACCGACATTCACTGAGAACCAATCACTTTCCTCCCTTCCTACTCGTACACATGCCTTACATCCTCAATAAAAACTTTTCACTGCTTTTAACAACTTGCCTTCCACACCATATATTCTTTATACCTTCCACAGAGCATCTCTATCAACTCTATCATATGCCTTCTCTAGATCCATAAATATTATGTACAAATTCATTTGCTTTTCTAAGTATTTCTCACATACATTCTTCAAAGCAAACACCTGATCCACACATCCTCTAACACTTCTGAAGCCACACTGCTCTTCCCCAATCTGATGCTCTATACATGCCTTCACCCTCTCAAACAATACCCTCCCATATAATTTCTCAGGAATACTCAACAGACTTATATCTCTGTAATTTGAGCACTCACCTTTATCCCCTTTGCCTTTGTACAATGGCACTATGGAAGAATTCTACCAATCCTCAAGCACCTCATCATGAGTCATACAGACATTGAATAACCTTACCAACCAGTCAACAACACAGTCACCCCTTTTTTGATAGATTCCACTGCAATACCATCCAAACTCACTGCCTGGCTGGCTTTCACCTTGCGCAAAGCTTTTACTACCTCTTCTCTGTTTAACAAATCATTCTCCCTATTATTATTATTATTATTATTATTATTAAAAAAAAAAAATTATTATTATTATTATTATTATTATTTTTTTTTTTTTTTATCATTTTTTTTTTCTTTTTGCTTTGTCGCTGTCTCCCGCGTTTGCGAGGTAGCGCAAGGAAACAGACGAAAGAAATGGCCCAACCCACCCCCATACACATGTATATACATACGTCCACACACGCAAATATACATACCTACACAGCTTTCCATGGTTTACCCCAGACGCTTCACATGCCTTGATTCAATCCACTGACAGCACGTCAACCCCGGTATACCACATCGCTCCAGTTCACTCTATTCCTTGCCCTCCTTTCACCCTCCTGCATGTTCAGGCCCCGATCACACAAAATCTTTTTCACTCCATCTTTCCACCTCCAATTTGGTCTCCCTCTTCTCCTCGTTCCCTCCACCTCCGACACATATATCCTCTTGGTCAATCTTTCCTCACTCATTCTCTCCATGTGCCCAAACCATTTCAAAACACCCTCTTCTGCTCTCTCAACCACGCTCTTTTTATTTCCACACATTTCTCTTACCCTTACGTTACTTACTCGATCAAACCACCTCACACCACACATTGTCCTCAAACATCTCATTTCCAGCACATCCATCCTCCTGCGCACAACTCTATCCATAGCCCACGCCTCGCAACCATACAACATTGTTGGAACCACTATTCCTTCAAACATACCCATTTTTGCTTTCCGAGATAATGTTCTCGACTTCCACACATTCTTCAAGGCCCCCAGAATTTTCGCCCCCTCCCCCACCCTATGATCCACTTCCGCTTCCATGGTTCCATCCGCTGACAGATCCACTCCCAGATATCTAAAACACTTCACTTCCTCCAGTTTTTCTCCATTCAAAGTTACCTCCCAATTGACTTGACCCTCAACCCTACTGTACCTATTATTATTATTATTATTATTATTATTATCATTATTATTATTATCATTATTATTATTACTATTATTTTTCCTCCTGCCTCTTTTTTTTATACATCTCCCACTCATTTGCATTTTTTCCCTGCAAAAAATCGTCCAAATGCCTCTCTCTTCTCTTTCACTAATAATCTTACTTCTTCATCCCACCACTCGCTACCCTTTCTAATCGACCCACATCCCACGCTTCTCTTGCCACGAGCATCTTTTGCACAAGCCATCACTGCTTCCCTAAATACATCCCATTCCTCCCCCACTCCCCTTACCTCCTTTGTTCTCACCGTTTTCCATTCTATACTCAGTCTCTCCTGGTACTTCCTCACACAAGTCTCCTTCCCAAGCTCACTTACTCTCACCACTCTCTTCACCCCAACATTCTCTCTTCTTTTCTGAAAACCCCTACAAATCTTCACCTTCGCCTCCACAAGATAATGATTAGACATCCCTCCAGCTGCACCTCTCAGCACATTAACATCCAAAAGTCTCTCTTTCACGCGCCTATCAATTAACGCATAATCCAGTAATGCTCTCTGGCCATCTCTCCTACTTACATACGTATACTTATGTATATCTCGCTTTTTAAACCAAGTATTCCCAATCACCAGTCCTTTCTCAGCACACAAATCCACAAGCTCTTCACCATTTCCATTTACAAGGTGCAAGGTGCAAGAGGTGAAAAAGAGGGCAAATGAGAGTTGGGGTGAGAGAGTATCATTGAATTTTAGGGAGAATAAAAAGATGTTTTGGAAGGAGGTAAATAAAGTGCATAAGACAAGGGAGCAAATGGGAACTTCAGTGAAGGAGGCTAATGGAGAGGTGATAACAAGTAGTGGTGATGTGAGAAGGAGATGAGTATTTTGAGTGAGTATTTTGAAGGTTTGTTGAATGTGTTTGATGATAGAGTGGCAGATATAGGGTGTTTTGGTCGAGGTGATGTGCAAAGTGAGAGGGTTAGGGAAAATGATTTGGTAAACAGAGAAGAGGTACTAAAAGCTTTGCGGAAGATGAAAGCTGGCAAGGCAGTAGGTTTGGATGATATTGCAGTGGAATTTATTAAAAAGGGGGTGACTGTATTGTTGACTGGTTGGTAAGGTTATTTAATGTATGTATTATTCATGGATTTATGTGCTGAAAAAGGACTGGTGATTGGGAATACCTGGTTTAAAAAGCGAGATATACATAAGTATACGTATGTAAGTAGGAGAGATGGCCAGAGAGCGTTATTGGATTACGTGTTAATTGATAGACGCACGAAGAGAGACTTTTGGATGTTAATGTGCTGAGAGGTGCAACTGGAGGGATGTCTGATCATTATCTTGTGGAAGCAAAGGTGAAGATTTGCGGGGGTTTTCAGAAGAGAAGAGAGAATGTTGGGGTGAAGAGAGTGGTGAGAGTAAGTGAGCTTGGGAAGGAGACTTGTATGAGGAAGTACCAGGAGAGACAGAGTACATAATGGAAAAAGGTGAGAACAAAGGAGGTAAGGGGAGTGGGGGAGGAATGGGATGTATTTAGGGAAACAGTGATGGCTTGCGCAAAAGATGCTTGTGGCATGAGAAGCGTGGGAGGTGGGTTGATTAGAAAAGGTAGTAAGTGGTGGAATGAAGAAGTAAGATTATTAGTGAAAGAGAAGAGAGAGGCATTTGAATGATTTTTGCAGGGAAAAAATGCAAATGAGTGGGAGAGGTATAAAAGAAAGAGGCAGGAGGTCAAGAGAAAGGTGCAAGAGGTGAAAAAGAGGGCAAATGAGAGTTGGGGTGAGAGAGTATCATTAAATTTCAGGGAGAATAAAAAGATGTTTTGGAAGGAGGTAAATAAAGTACATAAGACAAGGGAGCAAATGGGAACTTCAGTGAAGGGGGCAAATGGGGAGGTGATAACAAGTAGTAGTGATGTGAGAAGGAGATGGAGTGAGTACTTTGAAGGTTTGTTGAATGTGTTTGATGATAGAGTGGCAGATGTGGGGTGTCTTGGTCGAGGTGGTGTGCAAAGTGAGAGGGTTTGGGAAAATGATTTGGTAAATAGGGAAGAGGTAGTAAAAGCTTTACGGAAGATGAAAGCCAGCAAAGCAGCAGGTTTGGATGGCATTGCAGTGGAATTTATTAAAAAAGGGGGTGACTGTATTGTTGACTGGTTGGTAAGGTTATTTAATGTATGTATGATTCATGGTGAGGTGCCTGAGGATTGGCGGAATGCTTGCATAGTGCCACTGTACAAAGGCAAAGGGGATAAGAGTGAGTGCTCAAATTACAGAGGTATAAGTTTGTTGAGTATTCCTGGTAAATTATATGGGAGGGTATTGATTGAGAGGGTGAAGGCATGTACAGAGCGTCAGATTGGGAAAGAGCAGTGTGGTTTCAGAAGTGGTAGAGGATGTGTGGATCAGGTGTTTGCTTTGAAGAATGTATGCGAGAAATACTTAGAAAAGCAAATGGATTTGTATGTAGCATTTATGGATCTGGAGAAGGCATATGATAGAGTTGATAGAGATGCTCTGTGGAAGGTATTAAGAATATATGGTGTGGGAGGCAAGTTGTTAGAAGCAGTGAAAAGTTTTTATCGAGGATGTAAGGCATGTGTTCGTGTAGGAAGGGAGGAAAGTGATTGGTTCTCAGTGAATGTAGGTTTGCGGCAGGGGTGTGTGATGTCTCCATGGTTGTTTAATTTGTTTATGGATGGGGTTGTTAGGGAGGTGAATGCAAGAGTTTTGGAAAGAGGGGCAAGTATGCAGTCTGTTGTGGATGAGAGAGCTTGGGAAGTGAGTCAGTTGTTGTTCGCTGATGATACAGCGCTGGTGGCTGATTCATGTAAGAAACTGCAGAAGCTGGTGACTGAGTTTGGTAAAGTGTGTGAAAGAAGAAAGTTAAGAGTAACTGTGAATAAGAGCAAGGTTATTAGGTACAGTAGGGTTGAGGGTCAAGTCAATTGGGAGGTAAGTTCGAATGGAGAAAAGCTGGAGGAAGTGAAGTGTTTTTAGATATCTGGGAGTGGATCTGGCAGCGGATGGAACCATGGAAGTGGAAGTGAATCATAGGGTGGGGGAGGGGGCAAAAATTCTGGGAGCCTTGAAGAATGTTTGGAAGTTGAGAACATTATCTCGGAAAGCAAAAATGGGTATGTTTGAAGGAATAGTGGTTCCAACAATGTTGTATGGTTGCGAGGCGTGGGCTATGGATAGAGTTGTGCGCAGGAGGGTGGATGTGCTGGAAATGAGATGTTTGAGGACAACATGTGGTGTGAGGTGGTTTGATCGAGTAAGTAATGTAAGGGTGAGAGAGATGTGTGGAAATAAAAAGAGTGTGGTTGAGAGAGCAGAAGAGGGTGTTTTGAAATGGTTTGGTCACATGGAGAGAATGAGTGGGGAAACATTGACCAAGAGAATATATGTGTCAGAGGTGGAGGGAACAAGGAGAAGTGGGAGACCAAATTGGATGTGGAAAGATGGAGTGAAAAAGATTTTGAGTGATCAGGGCTTGAACATGCAGGAGGGTGAAAGGCGTGCAAGGAATAGAGTGAATTGGAACGATGTGGTGTACCGGGGTCGACGTGCTGTCAATGGATTGAACCAGGGCATGTGAAGCGTCTGGGGTAAACCATGCAAAGTGTGTGGGGCCTGGATGTGGAAAGGGAGCTGCGGTTTCGGTGCATTATTACATGACAGGTAGAGACTGAGTGTGAACGAATGGGGCCTTTGGTGTTTTTCCTAGCGCTACCTCGCACACATGAGGGGGGAGGGGGTTGTTATTCAATGTTTGGCGAGGTGGCGATGGGAACAAATAAAGGCAGACAGTATGAATTGTGTATATATGTATATGTCTGTGTGTGTATATATATGTGTACATTGAGATGTATAGGTATGTATATTGTGCATGGGTGGACATGTATGTATATACATGTGTATGTGGGCTGGTTGGGCCATTCTTCCGTCTGTTTCCTTGCGCTACCTCGCTAACGCGGGAGACAGCGACAAAGCAAAATAAATAAATAAATAAAATAAATGATTCATGGTGAGGTGCCTGAGGATTGGCGGAATGCTTGCATAGTGCCATTGTAGGAAGGCAAAGGGGATAAGAGTGAGTGCTCAAATTACAGAGGTATAAGTTTGCTGAGTGTTCCTGGGAAATTATATGGGAGGGTATTGATCGAGAGGGTGAAGGCATGTACTGAGCATCAGATTGGGGAAGAGCAGTGTGGTTTCAGAAGTGGTAGAGGATGTGTGGATCAGATGTTTGCTTTGAAGAATGTATGTGAGAAATACTTAGAAAGGCAAATGGATTTGTATGTAGCATTTATGGATCTGGAGAAGGCATATGATAGAGTTGATAGAGATGCTCTGTGGAAGGTATTAAGAATATATGGTGTGGGAGGCAAGTTGTTAGAAGCAGTGAAAAGTTATTATCGAGGATGTAAGGCATGTGTTCGTGTAGGAAGAGAGGAAAGTGATTGGTTCTCAGTGAATGTAGGTTTGCGGCAGGGGTGTGTGATGTCTCCATGGTTGTTTAATTTGTTTATGGATGGGGTTGTTAGGGAGGTGAATGCAAGAGTTTTGGAAAGAGGGTCAAGTAAGCAGTCTGTTGTGGATGAGAGAGCTTGGGAAGTGAGTCAGTTGTTGTTCGCTGATGATACAGCGCTGGTGGCTGATTCATGTGAGAAACTGCAGAAGCTGGTGACTGAGTTTGGTAAAGTGTGTGAAAGAAGAAAGTTAAGAGTAAACATAAACAAGAGCAAGGTTGTTAGGTACAGTAGGGTTGAGGGTCAAGTCAATTGGGAGGTAAGTTTGAATGGAGAAAAACTGGAGGAAGTGAGGTGTTTTAGATATCTGGGAGTGGATCTGGCAGCGGATGGAACCATGGAAGCGGAAGTGAATCATAGGGTGGGGGAGGGGGCGAAAATTCTGGGAGCCTTGAAGAATGTGTGGAAGCCGAGAACATTATCTCAGAAAGCAAAAATGGGTATGTTTGAAGGAATAGTGGTTCCAACAATGTTGTATGGTTGCGAGGTGTGGGCTATGGATAGAGTTGTGCGCAGGAGGGTGGATGTGCTGAAAATGAGATGTTTGAGGACAATATGTGGTGTGAGGTGGTTTGATTGAGTAAGTAATGTAAGGGTGAGAGAAATGTGTGGAAATAAAAAGAGTATGGTTGAGAGAGCAGAAGAGGGTGTTTTGAAATGGTTTGGTGACATGGAGAGAATGAGTGAGGAAAGATTGACCAAGAGGATGTATGTGTCAGGGGTGGAGGAAACGAGGAGAAGTCGGAGACCAAATTGGAGGTGGAAAGATGGAGTGAAAAAGATTTTGAGTGATCGGGGCCTGAACATGCAGGAGGGTGAAAGGCGTGCAAGGAATAGAGTGAATTGGAACGATGTGGTATACCGGGGTCGACGTGCTGTCAATGGATTGAACCAGGGCATGTGAAGCGTCTGGGGTAAACCATGGAAAGTTGTGTGGAGCCTGGATGTGGAAAGGGAGCTGTGGTTTCGGTGCATTATTACATGACAGCTAGAGACTGAGTGTGAACGAATGGGGCCTTTGTTGTCTTTTCCTAGCGCTACCCAGCACACATGAGAGGGGAGGGGGTTGTTATTCCATGTGTGGCGAGGTTGCGATGGTAATAAATAAAGGCAGACAGTATGAATTATGTACATGTGTATATATGTATATGTCTGTGTGTGTGTATATATATGTGTACATTGAGATGTATAGGTATGTATATTTGCATGTGTGGACGTGTATGTATATACATGTGTATGTGGGTGGGTTGGGCCATTTCTTTTGTCTGTTTCCTTGCGCTACCTCGCTAACGCGGGAGACAGCGACAAAGCAAAATATATATAATGATAAATATTATTTTTCCGCGGGAATGGGGGGAAAGAGTACTGCCCATGTACTACCTGCATGTCGTAGAATGTGACTAAAAGCTTTGGTGCATAGGGATCCAAATCCCCCCCTTCTGTTTTGCTTCATCCAAAAGAAGAAATGGTGTGTGTGTGTGTGTGTGTGTGTGTGTGTGTGTGTGTCATGTGAGCATTTTTTGCTCTAAGGCTTAGACCTCTGTTCTTGATGCTACCTCACTAATGCAGGAAATAGCAAATATGTGTGTTTAGATGTAAGAAAGTAAACTCAACTGATGTGGGTAAAACTGAGAGTGGATGGTGAGAGATGGGTGATTATTGGTACTTATGCACCTGGTCATGAGAAGAAAGATCATGAGAGGCAAATGTATTGGGAGCAGCAGAATGAGTGTGTCAGCAGCTTTGATGCATGAGACCGGGTATTAGTGATGGGTGATTTGATTGCGAAGGTGAGTGATGTGGCAGTTGAGGGTATGATTGGTGCACTTGGGGCATTCTGTGTTGTGAATGGAAATGGTGAAGGGCTTGTGGATTAGTTTGCTGAAAAAATACTGGTGATTAGGAATACTTCGTTAAAAAAGAGAGACACACATAAGTATACTTACGTGAATAGGAGAGATGGTTAAAGGGCATTATTGGATTACGTGTTAATTGATAGGCATGTAAAAGAGAGACTTCTGGATATTAATGTGCTAAGAGGGGCAGCTGGAGGGATGTCAAATCACTATCTTGTGAAGGTGAAGATTTGTAGAGGTTTTCTAAAAAGAAGAGAGTGGTGAGAGTAAGTGAGCTTGGAAAGGAGACTTGTGTGAGGAAGTACCAGGAGAGATTAAGTGTAGAAAGGCAAAAGGTGAGAGCAAATGACATGAAGGGAGTGGGTGAAGAATGGTATGTATTCAGGGAAGCAGTGATGGCATGTGCAAAATATGCATGTGGCATGAGAAAGGTGGGAGGTGGGCAGATTAGAAAGGGTAGTGAGTGGTGGGATGAAGAAGTAAATTTGTTGGTGAAAGAGAAAAGAGGGGCGTTTGGATGATACTTGCAAGGAAAGAGTGCAAATGACCGGGAGATGTATAAAAGAAAGCAGCAGTAGGTCAAGAGGAAGGTGCAGGGGTTGAAAAAGAGGGCAAATGAGAGCTGGGGCAAGTGAGTATCATCAAACTTTAGGGAGAATAAAAGGATGTTTTGGAAGGAGGTGAATAAAGTTTGTAAGACAAGAGAACAAATGGGAACATCTGTGAAGGGGGGAAGGTGGGAAGTAATAACAGGTAGTGATGAAGTGAGAAGATAGAGTGAGTATTTTTGAAGGTTTGATGAGTGTGTTTGATGAGAGACTAGCAGATGTAGGGTGTTTTGGTTGGGGTGGTGTGCAAAGTGAGAGGGTCAGGGAGAATGGTTTGGTTAAGAGAGAAGAGGTAGTGAAAGCTTTAATGAAGATGAAATCTGACAAGTAGGCAGGTTTGGATGGTATTTCAGTAGAATTTATTAAGAAAGGGGTTGAGTGTGTTGTTAACTGGAAACCCCCTCCCCCCGCATATGCGCGAGGTAGTGCTAGGAAAAGACAACAAAGGCCACATTCGCTCACACTCAGTCTCTAGCTGTCATGTATAATGCACCGAAACCACAGCTCCCTTTCCACATCCAGGCCCCACAAAGCTTTCCATGGTTTACCCCAGACGCTTTACATGCCCTGGTTCAATCCATTGACAGCACGTCGACCCCGGTACACCACATCGTTCCAATTCACTCTATTCCTTGCATGCCTTTCACCTTCCTGCATGTTCAGGGCCCGATCACTCAAAATCTTTCTCACTCCATCTTTCCACCTCCAATTTGGTCTCCCACTTCTCCTCGTACCCTCCACCTCTGATACATATATCCTCTTTGTCAGTCTTTCCTCACTCATTCTCTCCATGTGACCAAACCATTTCAAAACACCCTTTTCTGCTTTCTCAACCACACTATTTTTATTACCACACATCTCTCTTACCCTTTCATTACTTACTTGATCAAACCACCTCACACCACATATTGTCCTCAAACATCTCATTTCCAGCTCATCCACATATATATACACATGTACATATTCATACTTGCTTGCCTTCATCCATTCCTGGCACCAACCCACCCCACAGGAAACAGCATCGCTACCCCATGCTTCAGCGAGGTAGTGCCAGGAAAACAGACAAAAAAAGGCCACATTCGATCACACTCAGTCTCTAGCTTTCATGTGTAATTCACCAAAACCACAGCTTCTTATATACATTCTGGCCCCACAGACCTTTCCATGGTTCACTCCAGATGTTTCACATGCCTTGGTTCAGTCCATTGACAGCTCATTGACCCCCATTGACACCTCATTGACCTGGAACTTCACAATGTTCCAATTCACGCTATTCCTTACAAGCTCTCACCCCCGTGTATGTTCAGGCCCTGATCACTCAAAATTTTTTTCACTCCATGCTTTCACCTCCAATTAGGTCTCCTGCTTCTCTCTGTTCCCTCTTCCTCTGACACATACATCCTCTTTGTCAATCTTTCATGTCTCATTCTCTCTATTTGTCCAGACCATTTCCACACACCATCTTCTGCTCTCTCAACTGCACTCTTTTTATTTCCACACATCTGTCTCACCTTTTCATTACTTACTGGATCAAACCACCTCACACCACATATTGTCCTTATTCTTTTCATTTCCAACACAACCACCCGTCTCTGTACAACCCTATCTATAGCCAATGCCTCGTGACCTTACAACATTATTGGAACTACTATTCCTTCCAACATACCCATTTTTGCTCTCCAAGACAATGTTCTTTCCTTCCACACATTCCTCATCACTCCCAGAACCTTCGCCCCCTCCCCCACCCCATGATTCACTTCCACTTCCATGGTTCCATTCGCTGCTAAGTCCACTCCCAGATATCTAAAACTTCACTTCCAATTTTTCTCTATTCAATCTTGCATCCCTATTGACTTGTTCCTCAACCCTACCAGACCTAATAACCTTGCTCTTATTCATGTTTACTCTCAACTTTCTCCTTTCACACCCTTTTCCAAACTCAGCCACCAAATTTTGCAAACTTAGTCACCACCATCGGCAAACAACAACTGACTCACTTCCCAGGCTCTCTCATCCTCGACAGACTGCGTACTTGCCCTTCTCTCCAAAATCCCTGCAGTCACCTCCCTAACCATACCATCCATAAGCAAATTAAAGAACCATGGGGACATCACACACCTCTGTCACGGACCAACCTTCACTGGGAACCAAACACTCTCCTCTCTTCCCAATCATACACATGCCTTACATCCTTGGTGAAAACCTTTCGCTGCTTCTAGCAGCTTACCTCCAACACCATATACTCTTAAGACCTTCCACAAAGCATCTCTATCAACCATAACATATGCCTTATCTGGATCCATGAATAATACATGCAAATTCATCTGTTTTTCTAAGAATTTCTCGCCCACATTCTGATCCACACATCCTCTACTACTTCAGAAACCACACTGCTCTTCCCCAGTATGATGCTCTGTACATGCCTTCATCCTCTCAGTCAATATTCTCCCATACAATTTCCCAAGAGTACTCAACAAACTTGTGCCTCTCTAGTTTGAATGCTCATCTTTATCCCCTTTCTCTTTGTACAATAGAACTATGCATGTATTCCACCAATCCTCTGGCACTTCACCATGATCCATACATACATTGAATATCCTTACCAACCAATCAACAACATAATCACTCCTTTCTTAATAAATTCCACTGCAATACCATCCAAACCCACCACCTTGCTGGATTTCATTTTCCGCAAAGCTTTCACGAACTCGTTTCTTAAACCAAACCAATCTTCCTGATCCTCTCACTTCACACACCACCTCAATCAAAACACCCTACATCTGCTACTCTATCATCAAACACATTCAACAAACCCTCAATATACTCACTCCATCTTCTCACTTCTTCACTACCTATCACTCACTCCTTGCCCCCTTCACCAATGTTCCCATTTGTACCCTTGTCTTATGCACATTATTTAGCTCCATCCAATGCATCTTTTTATTCTCCCTAAAGTTTAATGATACTCTCTTACCACCACTATCTTATTATATACCACCAAAACCCCCTCTCTTGACCTTCTGCAGCTTCAAGGCTGCACTCCATTCAGGAGCAAGGAGACAATGGACTCCTTTGGAGTGGGAAGGTCCTTGACAAGACTATATTCCTTACCATCCATTAATGATGAAATAGCCTTGCTGAAGGTCACATCTCTCCTGTGGTGTAACCATTAGCTAATGGAGTCCAATGATACATAGAATTGTACATAAAAGTTTGTGTAATGATACTGTGCTTTACTGATACTAGCTGAACAAAGTGTAGGAGTAGCATTTGAATTGCACATCAAAGCAACCAAGTGTTACATAGTCCACTGCAATGGTAACTATTATGGGTAGATTCCTAAAATGACTTTTTTATAGGTGATGAATAATGATAATCCAAGTTGACTTACACCCGTAGTTAGCAACATGGATTGTAAACTGGGATGAGTGCAATTGTGCAGGGATTAGGCTACATGGGCAATCCTGTTGGATAGTAGAAAATTGAGTATTGGATAGATTGAGGAGATTCCCATATTATTATTGAAATGTTCTAAAGTGGAGTATGAAGATAGTTGCAGTGGCTCTAGTGTGTAGATTTTTTTTTGTGGGACACCCTATTCTGTATTGGAAATAAAAGGATAATCATATTTTATTGATTTGATAACTGAGTCTTTTATGAATTTTTCTCTGGTTCTAATCTTTTTTAGTGTTTTATCATCTCTGTTATGAGGGATCTGTGGACTTGGGTGCCATCACGGACCTCAATGATAGACTTGCTCTAGAAGTTCAGATAACAGAATTTGGACAAGTGCCAAAACAATTGTTTGGAAGACCACACCCTAGAAGATCAAGATCATATGGACTTTATGATTCAACTCATCTTACTGATGGGATGGCTGAGGATCCAGATGATTTTATGGAAAACTCTATTGAGAGTGCTGGTGAGTGCTTTCTAGAGGTTTGATTTTCATAGAAATATATATTTAGATCTAATCTTTAGATAAGTTGGTATTTGGAATGAGATGATGAAGATTGGAGATGAAACTAGTACTAAGTAGAGCTTCAAAGTGTGTATCAAAGCATACACAGACATTTACATGTATACACATGTACATATTCATACTTGCGTGCCTTCATCCATTCTTGATGCTACCCTGCCCCACAGGAAACAGCATTGCTACCCCCCTACTTCAGCAAGGTAGTGCCAGGAAAACAGACAAAAAAGGGCCATGTTCGTTCACACTTAGTTTCTAGCTGTCATGTGCAGTGCACCGAAACCAAAGCTCCCTATCCACATCCAGGCCCCTCAGATGTTTCTATGGTTTACCCCAAATGTTTCGCATGCCCTGGTTCAGTCCATTGACAGCACATTGACCCCAGTATACCACATCATTCCAATTCAGTCTATTCCTTTCATGCCTCTCACCCTCCTGTATGTTCAGGCCCCGATTGCTCAAAATCTTTTGCACTCCATCCTTCCTCCTCCACTTTGGTCTCCTGCTTCTCCTTGTAGCTCCACCTCTGACACATATATCCTCTTTGTCAGCCTTTCCTCTCATTCTCTCCACATGTCCAAACCATTTTAGCACACCGTCTTTGCTCTCTCAACCACACTCTTTTTATTTCCACACATCTCTCTTACCCTTTCATTACTTACTCGATCAAACCACCTCACAACACATATTGTCCTTGAATGTTTATCTCATTTCCAACACATCCACCTTCCTCCGTATAACCCTATCTATAGCTCATGCCTTGCAACCATATGATATTGTTGGAACTACTATTCCTCCAAACATGCCCATTTTTGCTCTCTGAGATAATGTACTCTCATTCCACACATTCTTCGTCACTCCCAGAACCTTCACCCCCTTCCCCACTCTGTGACTTACTTCCACTTCCATGGTTCCATTTGCTGTTAAGTCCACTCCCAGATATCTAAAACACTCCACTTCCTCCAATTTTTCTTTGTTCAAACTTACATCCCAACTAATTGCTCCTCAACCCTGCTGAACCTAATAACCTTGCTCTTATTCACATGTACTCTCAACTTTCCCCTTTCACACACTTTTCCAAATAGTCACCAGTCTCTGAGACATATATCCTCATTGTCAGCCTTTCCTCTCATTTTATCCATATGTCCAAACCATATGCCTTTTGTTATACTTTGTTGCTGTCTCCCGTGTTAGCGAGGTAGCACAAGGAAACAGATGAAAGAATGGCCCAACCCACCCACATACGCATGTATATACATACACGTCCACACACGCACATATACATACATATACATTTCAACGTATACAAATATATACATACACAGACATATACATATATACACATGTACATAATTCATACTTGCTGCCTTTATACATTCCCGTCGCCACCTCGCCACACATGAAATGACAACCCCCTCCCCCCGCACACGTGCGAGGTAGCGCAAGGAAAAGACAACAAAGACCACATTCGTTCACACTCAGTCTCTAGCTGTCATGTATAATGCACCGAAACCACAGCTCCCCTTCCACATCCAAGCCCCACAAAACTTTCCATGGTTTACCCCAGACACTTCACATGCCCTGGTTCAAGCCATTGACAGCACGTTGACCCCGGTATACCACATCATTCCAATACACTCTATTCCTTCCACACCTTTCACCCTCCTGCATATAGTAATATTTATTCTTAATACAGATGACTCAATTTGTTCCATGGGTTTTCACCTTTTCTCAATCAACAGTGGTGTCCCTCAAGGTTCTGTCCTGTCCCCTACACTTTTTCTCCTTTTTTTCAATGATTTCCTCTCCTCCACACATAATCCAATGCACTCACCCTCTCTCACTTGATCTGCATGTCATCTTGACACAGCTTCCTTAATAAACTCAGACTTGGGCAGGATATCTCAGTGGGGTAGACAAAATCTTGTAAAGTTTAATGTCTTTAAGACCCAGTTTCTATCCATCTATGTATCAAAAACTCCTCACAACTCTCGTCTCTCCTTTGACGGATCTGTAATTCCACCTCTTGACTCAGTGAACATACTTGGTGTTTCTGTAACATCCACTCTTTCTTGGAAACCCCACATTACAGGAATAGCTAAGTCTGCTCCTAAGAAACTGGATGTCCTGTTTAGATGTCGAAACTTCTCTTGTGAACAGTTACTCTTTTCTCTTCTGAACAGTTTCTCCATTTATACAAGGGACTGATTCGTCCTTATATGGAGGACTGGTTATAGCTGTGTATGCTTACTTGACAGAGTTAAGTTGAAAGTAATCCGACTTATAAACTGTCCCAGGCTAATTTCCAGCTTGGCCCCCTTGTCCTACACAGCAATGTTGGTTCACTTTCCCTTTTCTATATGTATTGCTTTGGTTTTCGCTCCTGAGAGCTGACTGCTTGTGTGCCCCCACCACTAGCTAGACCATGCAATGCTCGGCAAGCTGCTGCGTCACATGATTATTGTGTGGCCATTGGCAACTTAAGGGTGGGCCATTTTGATACCTGCTTCTTTCCCTCCACGTCGAAGCTTTGGAACTCTACCTTCTCATGTCTTTCCCAATAACTATGATCTGGCATATTTCAAAAGACAGGTCTTTTCTCCATTTCATAATTCTCTCTATTTTCAATAAAGCTCGACCTTGATGTCCATGACTAGAGCCTTCAACATGAAAAAAATATATATCATCTTTCTGAAATTTTTGACTTTCTAAAATCCTCTTGGTCCCAAATATATCATATGTGTAGTACTCTTGTTTAGCATTATAATTATGGTGCCTAGGATATCTGTCTATCTGTATCACTGATGCTTGTTCCCTCTGGGAACTCCCATCAAGGGGATGGCCACAGCAAAATAGTCTTCACTTATCTGAGTCTTTACATGCCTTCCTGGCATACACCATACCTTGTATTCTTCCCTCAATTTTCTAGGATATGAAATTTATTAAAATACTTTGCTTGCAGTTTATTCTTTATTTCATGTTTCTTATCATTATTATGGTGTTTTTATGTATTTTTTTCTGTGTAGCATATATGGGACCCAGATGACTTGGAACATTCCATAATCCAGTACTACTTATGTCCCAAGGCTACTAGGTTAGGGAGGTTCACCCCATTTATAGGTTTTTATATTTTCATATGTTTACAGAAAAATGCCCTGGAAGATCCAGCTCAACAGTTCCAAGTCTGTGGCAACGATTAACTGATCTTCAGCGGCTTGGGGAATGTCGTGCTCACCGTGAGGTCATATTAGGTGTTGCTTTCACAGCAGATGCTCAACAAATTATTTCTGTTGGTCAGGATTCACTGATAAAGATGTATGCTGTTCCAGGATTAGATCAGGTTAGACTGCTGATTTTATTTTGTGAATAAAGAATTTTTGATAGCATACAATGAATTATTCTGGTATATTTCTGCTGTCTTCAGTGTAGAGTGCTAAGGGTTTTGTCACACCTGATCAGCTTTAGCTGTTGTCTCTTATATTTTTCTAAATGTATAATTATGTGTAGATGATTACTGATTCATTCATAAGGTAAGAACCTTGTGAAGAGAATTTTTTACACACATATATGTATTATACTTGTTCACGCATTTCCCACATTAGACAAAGAAAGACCCATCTACTCATATACACACATACCTGTATATGTACATATATACACATATACATATCTATATATACATACACATACGCAGACATTATTTATTTATTTATTTTGCTTTGTCGCTGTCTCCCGCGTTAGCGAGGTAGCACAAGGAAACAGACGAAAGAATGGTCCAACCCACCCACATACACATGTATATACATACATGTCCACACATGCAAATATACATACCTATACATCTCAACGTATACATATATATACACACACACAGACACATACATATATACACATGTACATAATTCATACTGTCTGCCCTTATTCATTCCCATTGCCACCTCGCCACACATGAAATAACAACCCCCTCACACCTCATGTGTGTGAGGTAGCACTAGGAAAAGACAACAAAGGCCACATTCGTTCACACTCAGTCTCTAGTGTCATGTAATAATGCACTGAAACCACAGCTCCCTTTCCACATCCAGGCCCCACAGAACTTTCCATGGTTTACCCCAGACGCTTCACATGCCCTGGTTCAATCCGTTGACACCAAGTCAACCCCAGTATACCACATTGTTCCAATTAACTCTATTCCTTGCATGCCTTTCTCCCTCCTGCATGTTCAGGCCCCGATCACTCAAAATCTTTTTCACTCCATCATTCCACCTCTAATTTGGTCTCCCACTTCTCTTCATTCCCTCCATCTCTGACACATATATCCTCTTGGTCAATCTTTCCTCACTCATTCTCTCCATGTGACCAAACCATTTCAAAACACCCTCTTCTGCTCTCTCAACCACACTCTTTTTATTACCACACATCTCTCTTACCCTGTTATTACTTACTCGATCAAACCACCTCACACCAAATATTGTCCTCAAACATCTCATTTCCAGCACATCCACCCTCCTGCGCACAACTCTATCCATAGCCCACGCCTCGCAACCATATAAAATTGTTGGAACCACTGTTCCTTCAAACATACCCATTTTTGCTTTTCAAGATAATGTTCTCAACTTCCACACATTCTTCAACGCCCCCAGAATTTTTTGCCCCCTCTCCCACCCTATGATTCACTTCTGCTTCCATGGTTCCATCCGCTGCCAAATCCACTCCCAGGTATCTAAAACACTTCACTTCCTCCAGTTTTTCTCCATTCAAACTTACCTCCCAGTTGACTTGACCCTCAACCCTACTGTACATGATAACCTTGCTCTTACTCACATTTACCCTCAGCTTTCCTCTTTCACACACTTTACCAAACTCAGTCACCAGCTTCTGCAGTTTCTCACATGAATCAGCCACCAGTGCTGTATCATCAGCGAACAACAACTGACTCACCTCCCAAGCTCTCTCATCCAAAGCAGACTGCATACTTGCCCCTCTATCCAAAACTCTTGCATTCACCTCCCTAACAACCCCATCCATAAACAAATTAAACAACCATGGAAACATCATACACCCTTGCCGCAAACCTACATTCACTGAGAACCAATCACTTTCCTCTCTTCCTACACGTACACATGCCTTACATTCTCGATAAAAACTTTTCACTGCTTCTATCAACTTGCCTCCCACACCATATATTCTTAATACCTTCCACAGAGCATCTCTATCAACTCTATCATATGCCTTCTCTAGATCCATAAATGCTACATACAAATCCATTTGCTTTTCTAAGTATTTCTCGCATACATTCTTCAAAGCAAACACCTGATCCACACATCCTCTACCACTTCTGAAACCACACTGCTCTTCCCCAATATGATGCTCTGTACATGCCTTCACCCTCTCAACCTATACCCTCCCATATAATTTACCAGGAATACTCAACAAACTTATACCTCTGTAATTTGAGCACTCACCTTTATCCCCTTTCCCTTTGTACAATGGCACTATCCAAGCATTCCACCAATCCTCAGGCACCTCACTATGAATCTTTTTTTTTTTTTTTTTTTTTTTTTATACTTTGTCGCTGTCTCCCGCTTTTGCGAGGTAGCGCAAGGAAACAGACGAAAGAAATGGCCCAACCCCCCCCATACACATGTACATACACACGTCCACACACGCAAATATACATACCTACACAGCTTTCCTTGGTTTACCCCGGACGCTTCACATGCCTTGATTCAATCCACTGACAGCACGTCAACCCCTGTATACCACATCGCTCCAATTCCCTCTATTCCTTGCCCTCCTTTCACCCTCCTGCATGTTCAGGCCCCGATCACACAAAATCCTTTTCACTCCATCTTTCCACCTCCAATTTGGTCTCCCTCTTCTCCTCGTTCCCTCCACCTCCGACACATATATCCTCTTGGTCAATCTTTCCTCACTCATTCTCTCCATGTGCCCAAACCATTTCAAAACACCCTCTTCTGCTCTCTCAACCACGCTCTTTCTATTTCCACACATCTCTCTTACCCTTACGTTACTTACTCGATCAAACCACCTCACACCACACATTGTCCTCAAACATCTCATTTCCAGCACATCCATCCTCCTGCGCACAACTCTATCCATAGCCCACGCCTCGCAACCATACAACATTGTTGGAACTACTATTCCTTCAAACATACCCATTTTTGCTTTCCGGGATAATGTTCTCGACTTCCACACATTTTTCAAGGCTCCCAAAATTTTCGCCCCCTCCCCCACCCTATGATCCACTTCCGCTTCCATGGTTCCATCCGCTGACAGATCCACTCCCAGATATCTAAAACACTTCACTTCCTCCAGTTTTTCTCCATTCAAACTCACCTCCCAATTGACTTGACCCTCCACCCTACTGTACCTAATAACCTTGCTCTTATTCACATTTACTCTTAACTTTCTTCTTCCACACACTTTACCAAACTCCGTCACCAGCTTCTGCAGTTTCTCACATGAATCCGCCACCAGCGCTGTATCATCAGCGAACAACAACTGACTCACTTCCCAAGCTCTCTCATCCCCAACAGACTTCATACTTGCCCCTCTTTCCAAGACTCTTGCATTTACCTCCCTAACAACCCCATCCATAAACAAATTAAACAACCATGGAGACATCACACACCCCTGCCGCAAACCTACATTCACTGAGAACCAATCACTTTCCTCTCTTCCTACACGTACACATGCCTTACATCCTCGATAAAAACTTTTCACTGCTTCTAACAACTTGCCTCCCACACCATATATTCTTAATACCTTCCACAGAGCATCTCTATCAACTCTATCATATGCCTTCTCCAGATCCATAAATGCTACATACAAATCCATTTGCTTTTCTAAGTATTTCTCACATACATTCTTCAAAGCAAACACCTGATCCACACATCCTCTACCACTTCTGAAACCACACTGCTCTTCCCCAATCTGATGCTCTGTACATGCCTTCACCCTCTCAATCAATACCCTCCCATATAATTTACCAGGAATACTCAACAAACTTATACCTCTGTAATTTGAGCACTCACTCTTATCCCCTTTGCCTTTGTACAATGGCACTATGCACGCATTCCGCCAATCCTCAGGCACCTCACCATGAGTCATACATACATTAAATAACCTTACCAACCAGTCAACAATACAGTCACCCCCTTTTTTAATAAATTCCACTGCAATACCATCCAAACCTGCTGCCTCGCCGGCTTTCATCTTCCGCAAAGCTTTTACTACCTCTTCTCTGTTTACCAAATCATTTTCCCTAACCCTCTCACTTTGCACACCACCTCGACCCAAACACCCTATATCTGCCACTCTGTCATCAGACACATTCAACAAACCTTCAAAATACTCACTCCATCTCCTTCTCACATCACCACTACTTGTTATCACCTCCCCATTAGCCCCCTTCACTGAAGTTCCCATTTGTTCCCTTGTCTTACGCTTTTTATTTACCTCCTTCCAAAACATCTTTTTATTCTCCCTAAAATTTAATGATACTCTCTCACCCCAACTCTCATTTGCCCTCTTTTTTGCCTCTTGCACCTTTCTCTTGACCTCCTGCCTCTTTCTTTTATACATCTCCCACTCATTTGCATTATTTCCCTGCAAAAATCGTCCAAATGCCTCTCTCTTCTCTTTCACTAATAATCTTACTTCTTCATCCCACCACTCACTACCCTTTCTAATCTGCCCCCTTCCATGCTTCTCATGCCACAAGCATCTTTTGTGCAAGCCATCACTGCTTCCCTAAATACATCCCATTCCTCCCCCACTCCCCTTACATCCTTTGTTCTCACCTTTTTCCATTCTGTATGGAGGAGGGAGGATGTGTTGGAAATGAAATGTTTAAGGTCAATGTATGGTGTGAGGTGGTTTGATTGAGGAAGTAATGAAAGGATCTCTGTGCATTCATAAGAAGAGAGCAGAGCTTATTAGCAAAAAGTCACTGAAAGAATTGTAGATAGTTAAAGGAACTGTGGTAAGTTGGGGAATAAATGAAACACATAAGCAAGATAATTGAGGATCAAGAAATAATAAGTCAGATGGCATCCAAGTTATTACACTTAAGATGCATGAGGTGAGTAATAGGTGTTTCTGTACTGCAGTAGGCGGAAACTCCACCTTTGGAGTGGAAACGATGATAGAGATTATAGTTGGAGATCTGATTGTACAGAGGAGAAGCATCTGTGGCCGGTATGATTTCAGAAAGAAAAGATCAAAGAGAAGGTGGTAATCACATGGTATTCAATAGAGGAAAGGTTAGAATTAAGACTGTGAAGGTTGCAGAATGAGATAAAAATGGATCCAGGTTTAGAACTGTGGCTATGGAACTGGGATCGATCATAGTCACATGATGGCAGTCAAGTGGAACTCATCCACCCCTACTCTGAATTGGCACTGGAGAATTATGTAATGGTTGTACTGCCATAAATCTTTTTATAAGTTTCAAAAAGTGAGTAAAAAATTTGAAAAAGAAGTGAAGATGTATGCGAGTTGTGAGTCAAGTTCTGTTTATTAGAAAATAATGTGTGGGATTGGGATTCAGTGCCAGCTACCCACATGCGGTTGAGGCAAAGGAAATAAGAGAAATATCTTTACCATTACTACTTTTCATCAGTGTTTGTGTACATAACTTTCACTCTGACATTTCCATCACCTAACATTCTGATCTGTTTGTGATGCTCGCAAGGGAGTTCCTTGTTTGTTTATTGAGCATCAGTACCCATGTGTAGGTAAGGCAGAGAAGAAAAACAGCAACTAGGGTCAGGAATGGAAATGTAAGAGCTATTGCAGTGCTGGCTTGCTATTTAACTTTGACCAATCATCCAGATGCTCAAAAGATGGTAGCATTTCCCTGGTTGGTAATTTCTTTTTTTTTTTTTTTTTGATTTTCCAAAAGAAGGAACAGAGAACGAGGCCAGGTGAGGATATTCCCTCAGAGGCCCAGTCCTCTGTTCTTGACGCTACCTTGCTAACGCGGGAAATGGCGAATAGTATGAAAGAAAGAAAGATGGGACCTAGATAAAGATGTAAGTAATCATGGATAGATAAATGCTGTCATGAAGATAAAATTTAACAAATGGAACAGTTAGCAATGTAATGGTGACACTGTATGAGTCTCAGGATGCAATTTTGAAAGTGAGAAAAATATTGAAGATCGAAGAGTTATCTTAAAATAGAGAAATATATTTTTGGGTCAGGTAATATTTGATTTATTAATGTGAACTTTTGCTAAAAAGATAGAAAGCTGATGATGGTACTGTTCAGTGCATATACAAGAAACAAAATTGAATTGCTTTTCTGTTGTGCAGTCACTAAAAAACAGGTAGAACTTAATAACCTAGAAAGAATTCATTAACACTTTACTAGCAAAATTGAGAAAATGGAACACAAGAACTTTTATGAAAGACTGAAAGAATATGAATGATACAGATGTATAATGAACATATTAAAGGACTTAAAAGAAAACTCGCTAGGAATAAGAATTCATAATACAGTGGAAGAAGAGGAATTACATCTGAAAGAATTCTGTGGAATGTTTCAAAAAGGCACAAAACATATATCTAAGAGCTGAGTAAGAAAGATAGAGAGAAGTTGAATATATTACCCATTGAAATAGAAAATCTAAAAGAGGTGAATACTTAGACCTTCAAGAGAAGACTAGGTGAATGGCTGGTAATGATTCCAGATGAATCCATGACTGAGAACTAAGCAATGGGCATGGCAACAGATAATATTTTACATGAAACTAGGGAAACATAATGGTGAGCTCCACATGTTAACCTTGCCTTTTGCACAATATGGTCAAAAGTACTCAGAGGTAAGTATTACATCTTTCTGCCTACTCATGTTTTTTCATTTCCCTTCATTTGTGTTTTTATCTCAGATTCCTGGTTGATGTAGGAAGTGCCTGAAAATAGCTCATATTTCATCAGATGAGGAGTGTTCGTGTGAGCTCCATGGCAGCATCGTGTTGTCTTCACCTTCCTAGCACAGACATGGTACTTGTGGGCTCATGGGATAACAATGTGTAAGTGAACTAGTTATTTTTGGTATATACAAGACTTATTTATCCTGGGATGAGGCAGATTTTGGAATATCTCAAAAGTTTAAAACATTAAACTGAAATTTTTGCTCGGCACAATATCGTTATTAATCATATGGGTATTTCTGGCTGTGAAACCATCTTCTCTAGGTGGTTGCATAATGAAAGTTAGTAAGTGAGTTAAAAGAAGTCAGTTCTCTAGTGATCAGAATTAATCTCAGAGAGGGGTCACCTCTTCCCTAAACACCTATTGTTATACATTTATAGTTTGTTCATACAGTACTATACACATTACACAGTAGCTTGTTATAGTGCCAGCAAAGTGACATATCTTAAAGATCATAAAGTGACAGATACCTTCAAGTTTGAGGAATGTTGCTGAGTGAAGAATCATCACTAATACTTGACTCATAAACTTTATAGTTAGTATGCCCTTATTTTTTATTTGAGAGTGTGAAATGAAATCATTAGTTTTGCCTGTTTCACTTGTATGTTAGGCAACCTTGTGGTCAAGTGAAGAATTTCTTTTTTAACACCTAGTATCTTGGCAAGGATATCTGCCTTCTGTGAAATTGGCAAAGCCATTGACTGTAGATTACATTTCATACATGAAGATATAGGGTATCAAGGTCGTAACATCCTACAGATGTTGTATGTGCATTAAAAGGAGAATTGCCTATTTATATTTTGCTTTTCATCATGAACAAACTGTAGAAGTACATCCATTTCTTTTTGTAATTACCTAGTCATTTGAGAACAGCTTAAGGCTGTGCTCCATGCAGGATCAGAGATAAGTCATACCCTTTAGGGTAGGAGGTGTTGAAGGGCATGACTCCAGTTGGTACCATCTCAGTCTTCTAATCTTGGGTATAGGCTGGAGTCTGTTGCAGAAGTTGTCCCTTTATAATGCTTGTACCCATGATGCCACCACGAGCAAGTCCCAGCATCACCCTCTCAAAAGCAAATATAACAGAGCTACAATCCATACAAATTAGTGCACTCAGAACAATTACTGATTGCCAGGCAACCACAAACACTCAAAATCCTCATAGTGCAATATAGATCCTCCCAATACAGACCCACTTCAACATGCATGGCACCCAGTCCTTTATAACAACACTTACCCCCATTCCACCGAAACCACTCTGTAATATCAACTAGATCCCAAGTAAAGATGAAAAGCTTATCCCTGACTCATTCTTCAGTAACCTCTTCTCACAGATTTCCCCATCTCCAGCAAATATAACACTGAGGAGGAAAGATGGAGTGAAAAAGATTTTGAGCAATTGGGGCCTGAACATGGAGGTGGAAAGATGGATTGAAAAAGATTTTGAGCGATAGGGACCTGAACATGCAGGAGGGTGAAAGGTGTTCAAGGAATAGAGTGAACTGGAACAATATAGTATACCGGGGTCGACGTGCTGTCAATGGATTGAACCAGTGCATGTGAAGCATCTGGGGTAAACCATGGAAAGTTTTGTGGGGCCTGGATGTGGAAAGGGAGCTGTGGTTTCGGTGCATTATACCTGACAGCTAAAGACTGAGTGTGAACGAATGTGGCCTTTGTTGTCTTTTCCTAGCGCTACCTTGCACGCTTGTGGGGGGAGGGAGTTGTCATTTCATGTGTGGCAGGGTGGTGACGGGAATGAATAAAGGCAGCAAGTATGAATTATGTACATGTGTATATATGTATATGCCTGTGTATGTATATATATGTATATGTTGAAATGTATAGGTATGTTTATGTGTGTGTGTGGATGTGTATGTATATACATGTGTATGTGGGTGGGTTGGGCCATTCTTTCGTCTGTTTCCTTGCGCTACCTCGCTAATGCGGGAGACAGCGACAAAGTATAATAAAGTATAATAGAAATACATACATGCTGAAATAACCAGACAATTACTAAACAACCAACTTCCTCAGTCAGTCTTAAAATTTAGCCCACCAGACATACATTCATCAGAAATTACAATCCCCATACAAACTCAAATCACACTCCCACTTATGCTCTGGGCATTGCCCATCACTACAACACTACAAACACTGTTTCAACACATAACCACCATGCATACAAACACTGTTTCAACTATGCCAACAATGCATCTACCATAAAGAAAATACCAGACACTTTTGACTCAATTTCCCTTCACTCTTAGCTAATAGACACACGCACAACATCTCAACACTTTATGACCTATGGTTCCAGCTGATGGGCACAGCTGAATTCCTGAGTGGACGTGGCAGCAAATGGAACTACGGAAGCTGAAATGAATCATAGGGTGGGTGAGTAGGCCAAGGTCCTGGGCACATTGAGGAGTGTGTAGAAAAATCATTATTGGTGAAGTCAAAGATTAGTATTTTTGATGGTTTAGTAAGTCTAAAGTTGTTGAATGGATGTGAGGCATGGACCCAAGATGAAGTGTGGAAGAGAGATGCGTTGGAAATATAATATTTGAGGACAACATGTGGCATGAGGAGATCAATCATATAAGACATGATAAGGTAAGAGAGAAGAGTGGAAGAAAGAGGATTATATATGAAGGAACTAGAGATGGTATGCCAAGGTCTATTTCATTCATTTATAACTACCCCAGAACAAATTTGTATGAAAGTCCTGGTGGTACTTATGACCTTCCTGAAAGCTCATGCAGCCTAAGGCTGTGCCACTTCCAGCATTGGGGAAATGTTGATCCCTTTGAAGTGAGAAGTCCTCTGATGACACTGCACTTCCAATGATACAGACTTTGGGAGGTAAAACATAAATCACATACAGTATGCATGACTGTTTTTTTTTTTGTGAAGTCACTATGGACAAGGGAAACATTTCAGTACAGTGTTAAATATATCCAAAAAATTCTATGGTTTCCCCCAAGAGTTGAGGAGCTAAGGCCCTTGAACCCTTAAACTGCAACATACATCATTTGATGGTTGTGATCAGCTGCAACATACCTCATAAGAGATAGGATTCTGCATTCACATGGTATATGAATGTGCACCAAGTTTCACATTCATATACCATGTCACATCCCAGTAGGCCTCCTCACATCAACTATGCATTACTCAGTATCTCAGGAGCACCTCTGTCAGTATGGAAGATTCACCTTTGTTACTGTTCCCCAAGAAAAGAAGACTGGTAGTGAAATAAGTTTGTTTATCAGTGATTCACCTTTTTTATTGTTGGATATCCAAACTATGACACATCATAATTATGGTATAGGTGGTCAGCTGCAACATTCATCACCTGAAAAAAAATTTTTGCCCTCTGTTTTGAAAACTGAATGCCAAATTCTGTATTGCACCCATGCCTCGCTAATTTTATTCCCTAACCTCCCTTCTTGTGCATGGCTCTCTCCTCTTGTTTCTCCCTCCTCCCTTGTTACACAGTGAGGCATCAGCTGGGGGCCACCAGCCACTTATCAACAGTCGACCACAACAAAATGGAAGATAGATTATTTATTTTTTATTGTTCATACTTATCCATGCATCTCATAGAATTCTTAAAAATGTAATGTGTTTTCAAGATCTTATGGTTATAGTTTTTGATCAAACAGTATTAGCTACATTTTGTACTACACACTGTTTAACGGTTAAGCTATTAGTTGTAATGGCTGCTGTTAAATAGAGTGTAAGGTTAAATTTAGTTCATACCTGTCCCTAGTCAGATAATAGATGGATAGCAAGATAGACATGTGTGGCTTAGTAAGTTTTGTACAAATATCTTTTGTATATGTATAATTAGCAAGCCTACATTAATTATTTTCAACAGGTACACATATAATTTGGAATATAGTCAAGTGTGTATGCTGTTAGAGGCTCACTCAGATGCAGTTTCTTGTATGCAGTGGAAAAACAATATTCTTGTCACTGGTAAGTAGAACTATGATATGATCGTAATTCAAAAAGCATTTTAACCTTTTATGGTTTCATATTTACATTGTATTTAATGTATTGTGAGTTGTAACATATAAATCTAACCAAGGTAATAACCCATGATATTTATTATTTTTCTCTTTTTCCCCCTATCCATAACCAGGTTCCACAGGCCTTCTGTGGTCTACCCCAGTTGCTTTATATACCCTAGTTCAGTCTGCATGTCACCTCCTGTACACCACATTTCTCCAATTCACTTTATCCTTGGGATACCTCTCATCCTCCTGCATGTTCAGGCCTCATTTACTCAAAATCTTTTTCACCACGTCCATCTCCTTGTCCCCTCCACTTTTGACACACATACCCTCTTTGTTACTCCTTTCTCACTCATTCTATCCATATTTCCAAACCATTACTGTAAACACACCCTCTCCAACTCTTTTAGCCATACTCTTCTAATTGCAACAACTCTCCATTACCCTATCATCACTTTCTTGATTAATACTCCTCACAACACCTAGTGTCCTCAAAGATTTTGTTTTCAACACCCTTCTCAGTATATTCTTATCTGTGAACATACAACATTGTTAGTGCTGCTGTACCTTCAAACATACCAATTTTTGCCATCCCAGATAACAACCTCTTTTTCCAAACATTTCTGAATGCTCCCAGAACCTTTGACCCCTCACCCACCCTGTGACTCGACTCTGCTTCTATAGTTCTATTCACTGCCATGTCCACTCCTAGATATCTAAAACACCCCACTTTTAACAAGTTTTCTTTATTCAAACTCACACCCCACCTAACCTCTCTGTATATTGCGAAACATAATAACCTTGCTTTTATTCACATTTACTCTCAACTTCCTCTTCTCACACACTGTCCCAAACTAAGACACCAACATCTGCACCTTTTCACTTTAATCTGCCACCAGTATTTTGTCATCAGTATACAATAATTGACTCACTTCCTAGGCCTTCCCTCATGCCCTACAGATTGCATTCCTGCCCACTTCACGACCCTTACGTTTACCTCTCTTACTGCTCCATCCATAAACAGATTAAAGAGCCATGGTTGTATCACACAACTGTGCCACAGACCCACCTTCACCTGGAACCATTCACCCTTCTCTCTACTTACTTTCACATATGCCTTACATATGATGAAAAAACTCTGCTTTTGATAACTTTTCTTCCACACTACATCAAAGTATTGTTATTTGTTATAGTATGAAATTACAGGTTTATTGACCACAGTTAATGGCTTGGTCACACTTTTAACTCATTCATATTGAATATCTAGGCTGGTTTCCCTATTAACTGAGATCATCTAATTTTACATGTCTTCATTATCAGGTATTTAATAGTATGTAACTTTTTCTGTCTCAGTTTCAGGCTGAAAGGCTGTTTTTCATTCATGTTGCAACTGATAGTTTCCATTGTGAAAAAGTTTTCATTTAAATGTATATACCATTAAAAAAGAAATATTGAGTTTAAACTGCCAAGAATATGTATGTTGTGTTCAAAATTCTTTGTTATCATTAGTGTATACTTTTATTTCTATTTTGATGTTATACTTAAGGGTCATGGGACTGCACAACACGTGTCTGGTCAGTAGATGATGGTATGAGTGATGATGCAAGAAACGGAGACAAAGCAAGAGGGAGAGGAAGCACTCAGTCTTCATTATCAGCTGGCCAGAATATTATATGTGAAATGGATCATGACTCACCAGTGTCATGTGTGGCTCTGCACCCTGAAGGATCACTGCTGGCCACTGGCACTCAGGATGGTGTTTTATCCCTGTGGTTGTTGCCAGGAGGAGATTTAATGAACCAGTTGAATTGTATGTAACTTGATGGTTGTTGGAATAATTAGTTAGACTTGCTAAAGATATACATTATAATGTAAATAGTATTAGGGCATGGATTTATTAAAAGTCAATGATATTCTTTATGTAATAAATCATGGGAGATGATAAATTGTTTACTTTAAAGATGCTTTATAATTCTGTTTGATTCACTTAGAATATTGTGCTTTAACATGCTGTACTGGGATTATTTTGTTTTGTTTTTATATAAACAAGAGAATATATTTATCTTTGTAGAATATTTAGATGGTGTAAGTGTATGCATCAGATCATGATGCAAATTGTACCTGATTAGATAAGGGGCAACATGGCTCAGTGCTGAACACAGACAATCCATAAACTAAAGATTTGATTTCATGGCCTTCTCCTCCCTACCTCTTCCTTCTCTTCTTTCTCCAGCTACTCACATTCCACAGAATCTTCCCCCTCCTCCTCCTTACCACTTCTCCTTTTCCTCCTTCTCATATTTCACACTATTCTTATTTCTTACCTTATGCATTAGATTAAACCTTTGTTTATATTCTGTCACCTGTAAATATGCTACATATTTGAATAATTTATTCAGGTCATAAAAGAGGTATGAATGTAGCTGTGTGGAGTACAGTAGATGACCGAATACTGACTGGCGGGAATGATGGTCTTCTGACGATTGTTGATGCACACCAGGGCACAAAGATCTGTGTCCATAACCTGGAGGAAGTTGTAAGGTATGCATAACTTGTTTGTTTCTTCCAGAATGACTTGTTAAACTGTTGTGGTTGGTAATCATTCATACAAGATTGAAGGACTGAATACAAAATGTCATTAACAGACACATAAAAGATATTTTCATAAATTTATGGGACATAGGTAGTGCACATTGAATCATGTTGTTTGTGAGCTTAGACCCTTAGGTATAGTTGGAGGGAAGGTGGATTAATAGTTGCAAATATCCGTGTAGTCTTGCAATATTAGCAACTTTTTGTCTGTATTCTGTTAACAGTGAGTAACATGGTATTGCTACTTTCTGCAAGAACTTGGACAGTAAATTGTTTTGTACATTGAAAGACTGCTTTAGTGCAACATATGTGAAAGTTCAGGAGGACATATGTATGTTAGAATACTGGAGGGATGCAGTGATGAAATCAAAGTATGAAAGATTTTTAAACTTAGTTCCCAGTGTAGAAAATATTGTTTTGCAACAGAATGACAAAAGAAGATTGAAAAATGTGTGCTTCTAATGATGAACAAAGGATTTAATGAGGAAAGGTTATGAAGATCAGATCTAATAGTTAAAAGAGGATTTATGGAGATATGGTTAGTAGATAAGATCATCACTAAAGGTAATGAAGAAATAGTTGAATGAGAAGTGTAAGTATCATTTACTGTTTTAGAAAAACAGAAAAAAATTATGATTGGATGAAGTTGTGAAGTGTTTTGAATGTCTAATTCAGTTGGTTGAATAATGGAAGTAGGTTGGAGCAAAACAATTTTGGATATAACCCTTTGTAATGCATGTATTGATAACTTGCAATAAAAGTATCTTCGTATTTTTTGAGTGTTTGGAAAATAGGAATGTTACTGCATGTGGATGATGTTAGTGGATATATGGAGATATGGTCACGAAGATAAAAATCATCATTATAGAGGAATAAAGAAACTGTTGAATGAGAAATGTAGAAGCATCATTTACAGTTTTAGAATAACTGGAAAAGTTTAGAAGTTGGACAAGGTTGTGGAGTGTTTTGAGTATATACTTTAGTTGGTAAAATAATACAATTAGGTTGGAGCAAAAATAGGAGTAGATTGGAGCAAAACAAGAATGAGTATTGCCCTTTGTGATGTGTGTTTAATATACCAATAAAAGTATGTTAGATTTTTTTTAGGGGTTTGGAAAACAGGGATGTTTCTGTGGATGATGTATTTAGTGTTATGTGCAAAATAATAAAGTACTGTCACTGAGAACTTCAAGCATGTTAAGTTTACGTTGTTGAAGTGGGACCCAGTCTTCTGAACTTTCTTTGTCATCAAGTAGCCTTTTCAACCTTTGTAAATTGCCAGCATTCACAGCCTCATTGGTTAGTTTATACCCTCCCATAAAACTTATCAGGTATACTTGACAAACTTATACCTCTGTAGTTTGAACACTCACCTTCATGCCCCATGCTTTTATGCATTCTTCCAATCCTCAGGCACTTCACCATGATCCATATATACACTGAATATCCTTACCAATCAGTCAACAACACAGTCACCCCCTTTTTTGATAAGTTAAGCCATAATTCCATCCACTCCAGCTACCTTACCACTTTTCATCTTATGCAAGGCTGTCACCCTCTTCTTTCTTCACCAAACTATGCTCCATGACACTGACAGTTCCCATACCACCCAAATAAAAACACTCTACATCTGCCACTCTGTCATCAAGCAGTTTTAACAATCCATCAGTATACTGACTCCATCTCCTCACCTCACCATTACGTGTTATCATTTCCCCTCTGCCCCCTTCATTATTATTCCCATTTATCATTAAATTTTGGGGAGAATAAAAAGATGTTTTGGAAGGAGGTAAATAAAGTGCATAAGACAAGAGAGCAAATGGGAATATTGGTGAAAGGGGCTAATGGGGAGGTGATGTGAGAAGATGGAGTGAGTATTTTGAAGGTTTGTTGAATGTGTTAGAAGATAGAGTGGCAGATACAGGATGTTTTGGTTGAGGTGGTGTGCAAAGTGAGAGGGTTAGGGAGAATGATTTGGTAAACAGAGAAGTAGTTGTGAAAGCTTTGCGGAAGATGAAAGCCGGCAAGGTGGCAGGTTTGGATGGTATTACAGTGGAATTTACTAAAAAAGGGGGTGACTGTGTTGTTGACTGGTTAGTAAGGATATGTATGTATGGCTCATGATGAAGTGCCTGAGGATTGGCAGAATGCATGCATAGTGCCATTGTGCAAAGGCAAAGGGAATAAACGTGAGTGTTCAAATTACAGAGGTATAAGTTTGTTGAGTTTTCCTGGGAAATTATAGGGGAAGGTATTGATTGAGAGGGTGAAGGCATGTACAGAGCATCAGATTGGGGAAGAGCAGTGTAGTTTCAGAAGTGGTAGAGGATGTGTGGACCAGGTGTTTGCTTTGAAGAATGTATGTGAGAAATACTTTGAAAAACAAATGGATTTGTATTTAGCATTTATGGATCTGGAGAAGGCATATGACAGAGATGCTCTGTGGAAGGTATTAAGAATATATGGTGTGGGAGGCAATTTCGTGGAAGCAGTAAAAAGTTTTTATCAGGGATTTAAGGCATGTGTACGAGTAGGAAGAGAGGAAAGTGAGTGGTTCTCAGTGAATGTCGGTTTGTGGCAGGGGTGTGTGATGTCTCCATGGTTGTTTAATTTGTTTATGGATGGGGTTGTTAGGGAGGTGAATGCAAGAGTTTTAGAGAGAGGGGCAAGTGTGCAGTCTGTTGTGGAAGAGAGGGCTAGGGAAGTGAATCAGTTGTTGTTCACTGATGATACAGCACTCGTGGCTGATTTGGGTGAGAAACTGCAGATGCTGGTGACTGAGTTTGGTAAAGTGTGTGAAAGGAGAAAGCTGAAAGTAAATGTGAATAAGAGCAAGGTTATTATGTATAGTAAAGTTGAGGGACAAGTCAATTGGGAGGTAAGTTTCAATAAACTGAAGGAAGTGAAGTGTTTTAGGTATCTGGGAGTGGATTTGGCAGCATATGGAACCATGGAAGCGAAAGTGAGTCACAGGGTGGGGGAGGGGGCAAAAGTTCTGGGAGCATTGAAAAATGTGTGGATGGCGAGAACATTATCTCGGAAAGCAAAAATGGGTATGTTTGAAGGAATAGTGGTTCCAACAATGTTACATGTTTGCGAGGTGTGGGCTATAGATAGGGCTGTGTGAAGGAGGGTGGATGTGTTAGAAATGAGATGTTTGAGGACAATATGTGGTATGAGGTGGTGTGATCAAGTAAGTAATGAAAGGGTAAGAGAGATGTGTGTTAATAAAAAGACTGTGGTTGAGAGAGCATAAGAGGGTGTATTGAAATGGTTTGGTCATATGGAGAGAATGAGTGAGGAAAGATTGACAAAGAGGATATATGTGTCAGAGGTGGAGGGAACAAGAAGTGGGAGACCAAATTGGAGGTGGAAGGATGGAGTGAAAAAGATTTGGGGCGATCGGGGCCTTCACATGCAGGAGGGTGAAAGGCATGCATGGAATAGAGTGAATTGGAATGCTGTGGTATACCGGGGTCAACATGCTGTCAATGGATTGAACCAGGACATGTGAAGCGTCTAGGGTAAACCATAGAAGTTTTGTGGGGCCTGGATGTGGAAAGGGAGCTGTGGTTACGGTGCATTATACATGAGAGCTAGAGACTGAGTGTGAATGAATGCAGCCTTTGTTGTCTTTTCCTAGTGCTACCTTGCGCGCATTGGGGGGTAGGGGGTTGTCATTTTATTTGTGGCGACGGGAATGAATAAAGGCAGCAAGTATGAATTATGTACATGTGTATATATATGTATATGTCTGTGTATGTACATATACGTATGCATTTGAATATATGGGTATGTTTATGTGCATGTGTGGGTGTGTATGTATATACATGTGTATGTGGGTGGGTTGGGCTATTCTTTCATCTGTTTCCTTGCAGTACCTCGCTAATGCGGGAGACAGCGACAAAGTACAATAAAAAGAAAACAGTTTTTAATCCTGATTGTTAGATAATGATGAATGAAAAATATTTCTAACAGGTGCGTGGCTTGGGAAGGACGACTAGTTATTGCAGGTGGAGTTTCCGGCAATGTGATCGTATTTGATATGGGCACTGGCTTGGTAATCAAAAGATTTTCCGCACATAATGGTGAGTTTATAGAAGTGCAGAAACCTGTTATGTTGGTGATGATGTGCTTTCCTTATTTAATAATAATCAAGGTTTAAGGCACTGAAATCCATTTTTAATCTCAGTGTGTAGTGGATATTATTTACAATTATAGTTATTTACAATATGATGGCTTAAGGTTGATTGATAGTTTTAACATAAAGAAAACTTTGCTAAAGATTAACTCCAAAGTGGATGATTATCTTGTAATATATGAAGGTTGATGTGGTCCTCCAGTTACCATGACCAGATTTTAATATGCAAGTTCCTTCTTTTTTGTTCTGGAAACTCTTCCATGTACACCACTGCAGTACTGGATTCATGATGGAAAACTGCTTTTCTACAATCATTATATTAGGTATACATTCTAAAAGCTGAACTTATGTCAATGGAAATTTGACTTTCTTCTGTTGAATATTAGCCAGTATAGTCGAATAGTTTGTTATTCATATCAGCTTGGGACAAAAGCTGATTTACATAATTTTAGAAATACTTTTGGCTACTGTAGCATACCTTTAGATTCTGGATTGAAACATGGAAATGAGAACATGTTCGTTAAGATAAAACAAAATAATAGAAATGTCAGTACAAAGACATGTAAAGAAATAAAGATGATGAAGAATAACTTTATAGAAATTAGAGAAATATAGGTACAGGTTGAGCATTCCTAATCCGAAAATCCCAAATTCGAAATGCTCCAAAATCAGAAACATTTTGAGTGGCAACCTGATGTTACAAGTGGAAATTCCACACCTGACCTCACTTGCCCATGCTGGGCTCTGACGCTCTTTTGGCGCCAGTTTGTTACAAACCATCGTCACCACCATACCTACATGCATTGCTCACTGTTTTTTTTTTTGCTCATTCTCTACTGTATGAATAAGTGTAAGAAAATGGTTGCTTATCAGTAGCACATAAATTCAAGGTCAGGAATGAAGATGATGCCAGACAAACACATATTGTCCACATGGGCTGGTGACATTGTGACACCTTAGCTTTCTATTGGTTCATTGTTACACAAATTTTGTTTCATGCACAAAATTATATATATTGTATATATTACCTTCAAACTATGTGTATAAGCTGTATATGAAACATAAATGGATTCTCTGTTTAGACATGGGTCCCATCGACAAGATATCTCTATTCATCATGACAAATGTGAAAAACATGATGGTATGGAAAAAACAGGTTAGAGCTGAGACATACCTCAATGTTTTGACCATTCAACTGGACCATTCTCAACCACACTCTTTTTATTACCACACATCTCTCTTACCCTTTCATTACTTACTCGATCAAACCACCTCACACCACATGTTGTCCTCAGACATCTCATTTTCAACACATCCACCCTCCTCCGCAAAACCCTATCTATAGCCCATGCCTCGCAACTGTATAACATTGTTGGAACCTTGATTCTTTCAAACATACCCATTTTTGCTCTCCAAGATAATGTTCTCACCTTCCACACATTTTTCAATGCTCCTAGAACTTTCGCCCCCTCCCCCATCCTGTGACTCACTTCCGCTTCCATGGTTCCATCCGTTGCCAAATCCACTCCCAGATATCTAAAACACTTCACTTCCTCCAGTTTTTCTTCATTCAGTTTTACCTCCCAATTGACTTGTTCCTCAACCCTACTGTAAGTAATAACCTTGCTCTTATTCACATTTACTCTCAGCTTTCTTCTTTCACATACTTTACCAAACTCAGTCACCAGCTTCTGCAGTTTCTCACCCGAATCAGCCACCAGCGCTGTATCGTCAGCGAACAATAACATACTCATTTCCCAACCCCTCTCATCCTACAACAGACTGCATACTTGCCCCTCTCTCCAAAACTCTTGTTTTCACCTCCCTAACAACCCCATCCATAAACAAATTAAACAACCATGGAGACATCACGCACCCCTGCCGCAAACCGACATTCACCAAGAACCAGTCACTCTCCTCTCTTCCTTCTCATACACATGCCTTACATCCTCGATAGAAACTTTTCACTGCTTTTAGCAACTTGCCTCCCACACCATATATTCTTAATACCTTCCACAGAGCATCTCTATGAACTCTTATCATATGCCTTCTCTAGATCCATAAATGCTACATACAAATCCATTTGTTTTTCTAAGTATTTCTCACATACATTCTTCAAAGCAAACACCTAATCCACACATCCTGTACCACTTCTAAAACCACACTGCTCTTCCCCAATCTGATGCTCTGTACATGCCTTCACCCTCGTAATCAATACCCTCCCATACAATTTCAACAAACTTATACCTCTGTAATTTGAATACTCATCTTTCTCCCCTTTGCCTTTGTACAATATATATATGTATATATCCATGTGTGGCGAGGTGGCGATGGGAATGAATAAAGGCAGACAGTGTGAAGTGTGTGCATGGGTATATATGTATGTGTCTGTGTGTGTATATATATGTGTACATTGAGATGTATAGGTATGTATATATGCGTGTGTGGACATGTATGTATATACATGTGTATGGGGGTGGGTTGGGCCATTTCTTTCGTCTGTTTCCTTGTGCTACCTCGCAAACGCGGGAGACAGCGACAAAGCAAAAGAAAAAAAAAAATATCCCTGGGGATAGGGGAGAAAGAATACTTCCCACACATTCCTCACATGTCGTAGAAGGCGACTAAAGGGGACGAGAGCGGGGGGCTAGAAACCCTTCCCTCCTTGTATTTTAACTTTCTAAAACGGGAAACAGAAGGAGTCACGCAAGGAGTACTCGTCCTCCTCGAAGGCTCAGATTGGGGTGTCTAAATGTGTGTGGATGTAACCAAGATGAGAAAAAAGGAGAGATAGGTAGTATGTTTGAGGAAAGGAACCTGGATGTTTTGGCTCTGAGTAAAACGAAGCTCAAGGGTAAAGGGGAAGAGTGGTTTGGGAATGTCTTGGCAGTAAAGTCAGGGGTTTGAGAGGACAAGAGCAAGGGAAGGAGTAGCACTACTCCTGGGCATGAGAAGAAAGATCATGAGAGGCAAGTGTTTTGGGAGCAGCTGAATGAGTGTGTTAGTGATTTTGATGCACGAAGACCAGGTTATAGTGATGGGTGATTTGAATGCAAAGGTGAGTAATGTGGCAGTTGAGGGAATAATTGGTATACATGGGGTGTTCAGTGTGTAAATGGAAATGGTGAAGAGCTTGTAGATTTATGTGCTGAAAAAGGACTGGTGATTGGGAACACCTGGTTTAAAAAGAGAGATATACATAAGTATACGTATGTAAGTAGGAGAGATGGCCAGAGAGCATTATTGGATTACGTGTTAATTGATAGACGCACGAAAGAGAGACTTTTGGATGATTAATGTGCTGAGAGGTGCAACTGTAGGGATGTCTGATCATTATCTTGTAGAGGCGAAGGTGAAGACTTGTAGAGGTTTTCAGAAAAGAAGAGAGAATGTTGGGGTGAAGAGAGTGGTAAGAGTAAGTGAGCTTGGGAAGGAGACTTGTGTGAGGAAGTACCAGGAGAGACTGAGTACAGAATGGAAAGAGGTGAGAAGAAAGGAGGCAAGGGGAGTGGGGGAGGAATGGTATGTATTCAGGGAAGCAGTGAAGGCTTGCGCCAAAGATGCTTCTGGCATGAGAAGCGTGAGAGGTGGGCAGATTAGAAAGGGTAGTGAGTGGTGGGATGAACAAGTAAGATTATTAGTGAAAGAGAAGAGAGAGACATTTGGACGATTTTTACAGGGAAATAATGCAAATGAGTGGGAGATGTATAAAAGAAAGAGGCTGGAGGTCAAGAGAAAGGTGCAAGAGGTAAAAAAGATGGCAAATGAGAGTTGGGGTGAGAGAGTATCGTTAAATTTTAGGGAGAATAAAAAGATGTCTTGGAAAGAGGTAAATAAAGTGCGTAAGACAAGGTAACAAATGGGAACTTCAGTTATATATATATATATATATATATATATATATATTATCCCTGGGGATAGGGGATTAAGAGTACTTCCCACGTATTCCCTGCGTGTCGTAGAAGGCGACTAAATGGGGAGGGAGCGGGGGGCTGGAAATCCTCCCCTCTCGTTTTTTTAATTTTCCAAAAGAAGGAACAGAGAATTGGGCCAGGTGAGGGTATTCCCTCAAAGGCCCAGTCCTCTGTTCTTAACGCTACCTCGCTAATGCGGGAAATGGCGAATAGTTTGAAAGAAAGAATATATATATATATATATATATATATATATATATATATATATATATATATATATATATATATATATATAGTTGTTAGAAGCAGTGAAAAGTTTTTATCGAGGATGTAAGGCATATGTACGTGTAGGAAGAGAGGAAAGTGATTGGTTCTCAGTGAATGTAGGTTTGCGGCAGGGGTGTGTGATGTCTCCATGGTTGTTTAATTTGTTTATGGATGGGGTTGTTAGGGAGGTAAATGCAAGAGTTTTGGAAAGAGGGGCAAGTATGAAGTCTGTTGGGGATGAGAGAGCTTGGGAAGTGAGTCAGTTGTTGTTCGCTGATGATACAGCGCTGGTGGCTGATTCATGTGAGAAACTGCAGAAGCTGGTGACTGAGTTTGGTAAAGTGTGTGGAAGAAGAAAGTTAAGAGTAAATGTGAATAAGAGCAAGGTTATTAGGTACAGTAGGGTTGAGGGTCAAGTCAATTGGGAGGTGAGTTTGAATGGAGAAAAACTGGAGGAAGTGAAGTGTTTTAGATATCTGGGAGTGGATCTGGCAGCGGATGGAACCATGGAAGCGGAAGTGGATCATAGGGTGGGGGAGGGGGCGAAAATTCTGGGGGCCTTGAAGAATGTGTGGAAGTCGAGAACATTATCTCGGAAAGCAAAAATGGGTATGTTTGAAGGAATAGTGGTTCCAACAATGTTGTATGGTTGCGAGGCGTGGGCTATGGATAGAGTTGTGCGCAGGAGGATGGATGTGCTGGAAATGAGATGTTTGAGGACAATGTGTGGTGTGAGGTGGTTTGATCGAGTGAGTAACGTAAGGGTAAGAGAGATGTGTGGAAATAAAAAGAGCGTGGTTGAGAGAGCAGAAGAGGGTGTTTTGAAGTGGTTTGGGCACATGGAGAGAATGAGTGAGGAAAGATTGACCAAGAGGATATATGTGTCGGAGGTGGAGGGAACGAGGAGAAGAGGGAGACCAAGTTGGAGCTGGAAAGATGGAGTGAAAAAGATTTTGTGTGATCGGGGCCTGAACATGCAGGAGGGTGAAAGGAGGGCAAGGAATAGAGTGAATTGGAGCGATGTGGTATACCGGGGTTGACGTGCTGTCAGTGGATTGAATCAAGGCATGTGAAGCGCCTGGGGTAAACCATGGAAAGCTGTGTAGGTATGTATATTTGCGTGTGTGGACGTATGTATATACATGTGTTTGGGGGGGGGTTGGGCCATTTCTTTCTTCTGTTTCCTTGCGCTACCTCGCAAACGCGGGAGACAGCGACAAAGTATAATAAAAAATAAAAAATAATATATATATATATATATATATATATATATATATATATATATATATATATATATTTTTTTTTTCTTTTATACTTTGTCGCTGTCTCCCGCATTTGCGAGGTAGCGCAAGGAAACAGACGAAAGAAATGGCCCAACCCCCCCCATACACATGTACATACACACGTCCACACACGCAAATATACATACCTACACAGCTTTCCATGGTTTACCCCGGACGCTTCACATGCCTTGATTCAATCCACTGACAGCACGTCAACACCGGTATACCACATCGATCCAATTCACTCTATTCCTTGCCCTCCTTTCACCCTCCTGCATGTTCAGGCCCCGATCACACAAAATCTTTTTCACTCCATCTTTCCACCTCCAATTTGGTCTCCCACTTCTCCTCGTTCCCTCCACCTCCGACACATATATACTCTTGGTCAATCTTTCCTCATTCATTCTCTCCATGTGCCCAAACCATTTCAAAACACCCTCTTCTGCTCTCTCAACCACGCTCTTTTTATTTCCACACATCTCTCTTACCCCTACGTTACTTACTCGATCAAACCACCTCACACCACACATTGTCCTCAAACATCTCATTTCCAGCACATCCATCCTCCTGCGCACAACTCTATCCATAGCCCACGCCTCACAACCATACAACATTGTTGGAACCACTATTCCTTCAAACATACCCATTTTTGCTTTCCGAGATAATGTTCTCGACTTCCACACATTCTTCAAGGCTCGAAGAATTTTCGCCCCCTCCCCCACCCTATGATCCACTTCCGCTTCCATGGTTCCATCCGCTGCCAGATCCACTCCCAGATATCTAAAACACTTTACTTCCTCCAGTTTTTCTCCATTCAAACTTACCTCCCAATTGACTTGACCCTCAACCCTACTGTACCTAATAACCTTGCTCTTATTCACATTTACTCTTAACTTTCTTCTTTCACACACTTTACCAAACTCAGTCACCAGCTTCTGCAGTTTCTCACATGAATCAGCCACCAGCGCTGTATCATCAGCGAACAACAACTGACTCACTTCCCAAGCTCTCTCATCCACAACAGACTTCATACTTGCCCCTCTTTCCAAAACTCTTGCATTCACCTCCCTAACAACCCCATCCATAAACAAATTAAACAACCATGGAGACATCACACACCCCTGCCGCAAACCTACATTCACTGAGAACCAATCACTTTCCTCTCTTCCTACACGTACACATGCCTTACATCCTCGATAAAAACTTTTCACTGCTTCTAACAACTTGCCTCCCACACCATATATTCTTAATACCTTCCACAGAGCATCTCTATCAACTCTATCGTATGCCTTCTCCAGATCCATAAATGCTACATACAAATCCATTTGCTTTTCTAAGTATTTCTCACATACATTCTTCAAAGCAAACACCTGATCCACACATCCTCTACCACTTCTGAAACCACACTGCTCTTCCCCAATCTGATGCTCTGTACATGCCTTCACCCTCTCAATCAATACCCTCCCATATAATTTACCAGGAATACTCAACAAACTTATACCTCTGTAATTTGAGCACTCACTCTTATCCCCTTTGCCTTTGTACAATGGCACTATGCACGCATTCCGCCAATCCTCAGGCACCTCACCATGAGTTATACATACATTAAATAACCTTACCAACCAGTCAATAATACAGTCACCCCCTTTTTTAATAAATTCCACTGCAATACCATCCAAACCTGCTGCCTTGCCGGCTTTCATCTTCGCAAAGCTTTTACTACCTCTTCTCTGTTTACCAAATCATTTTCCCTAACCCTCTCACTTTGCACACCACCTCGACCAAAACACCCTATATCTGCCACACTATCATCAAACACATTCAACAAACCTTCAAAATACTCACTCCATCTCCTCACATCACCACTACTTGTTATCACCTCCCCATTTGCGCCCTTCACTGAAGTTCCCATTTGCTCCCTTGTCTTATATATATATATATATATATATATATATATATATATATATATATATATATATATTTTTTTTTTTTTTTTTTTTTTTTTATACTTTGTCGCTGTCTCCCGCGTTTGCGAGGTAGCGCAAGGAAACAGACGAAAGAAATGGCCCAACCCCCCCCCCCCCATACACATGTACATACACACGTCCACACACGCAAATATACATACCTACACAGCTTTCCATGGTTTACCCCAGACGCTTCACATGCCTTGCTTCAATCCACTGACAGCACGTCAACCCCTGTATACCACATGACTCCAATTCACTCTATTTCTTGCCCTCCTTTCACCCTCCTGCATGTTCAGGCCCCGATCACACAAAATCTTTTTCACTCCATCTTTCCACCTCCAATTTGGTCTCCCTCTTCTCCTCGTTCCCTCCACCTCCGACACATATATCCTCTTGGTCAATCTCTCCTCACTCATTCTCTCCATGTGCCCAAACCATTTCAAAACACCCTCTTCTGCTCTCTCAACCACGCTCTTTTTATTTCCACACATCTCTCTTACCCTTACGTTACTTACTCGATCAAACCACCTCACACCACACATTGTCCTCAAACATCTCATTTCCAGCACATCCATCCTCCTGCGCACATCTCTATCCATAGCCCACGCCTCGCAACCATACAACATTGTTGGAACCACTATTCCCTCAAACATACCCATTTTTGCTTTCCGAGATAATGTTCTCGACTTCCACACATTTTTCAAGGCTCCCAAAATTTTCGCCCCCTCCCCCACCCTATGATCCACTTCCGCTTCCATGGTTCCATCCGCTGACAGATCCACTCCCAGATATCTAAAACACTTCACTTCCTCCAGTTTTTCTCCATTCAAACTCACCTCCCAATTGACTTGACCCTCACCCCTACTGTACCTAATAACCTTGCTCTTATTCACATTTACTCTCAACTTTCTTCTTCCACACACTTTACCAAACTCAGTCACCAGCTTCTGCAGTTTCTCACATGAATCAGCCACCAGCGCTGTATCATCAGCGAACAACAACTGACTCACTTCCCAAGCTCTCTCATCCCCAACAGACTTCATACTTGCCCCTCTTTCCAGGACTCTTGCATTTACCTCCCTTACAACCCCATCCATAAACAAATTAAACAACCATGGAGACATCACACACCCCTGCCGCAAACCTACATTCACTGAGAACCAATCACTTTCCTCTCTTCCTACACGTACACATGCCTTACATCCTCGATAAAAACTTTTCACTGCTTCTAACAACTTGCCTCCCACACCATATATTCTTAATACCTTCCACAGAGCATCTCTATCAACTCTATCATATGCCTTCTCCAGATCCATAAATGCTACATACAAATCCATTTGCTTTTCTAAGTATTTCTCACATACATTCTTCAAAGCACACACCTGATCCACACATCCTCTACCACTTCTGAAACCGCACTGCTCTTCCCCAATCTGATGCTCTGTACATGCCTTCACCCTCTCAATCAATACCCTCCCATATAATTTACCAGGAATACTCAACAAACTTATACCTCTGTAATTTGAGCACTCACTCTTATCCCCTTTGCCTTTGTACAATGGCACTACGCACGCATTCCGCCAATCCTCAGGCACCTCACCATGAGTCATACATACATTAAATAACCTTACCAACCAGTCAACAATACAGTCACCCCCTTTCTTAATAAATTCCACTGCAATACCATCCAAACCTGCTGCCTTGCCGGCTTTCATCTTCCGCAAAGCTTTTACTACCTCTTCTCTGTTTACCAAATCATTTTCCCTAACCCTCTCACTTTGCACACCACCTCGACCCAAACACCCTATATCTGCCACTCTGTCATCAGACACATTCAACAAACCTTCAAAATACTCATTCCATCTCCTTCTCACATCACCGCTACTTGTTATCACCTCCCTATTTACGCCCTTCACTGAAGTTCCCATTTGCTCCCTTGTCTTACGCACCCTATTTACCTCCTTCCAGAACATCTTTTTATTCTCCCTAAAATTTACTGATAGTCTCTCACCCCAACTCTCATTTGCCCTTTTTTTCACCTCTTGCACCTTTCTCTTGACCTCCTGTCTCTTTCTTTTATACTTCTCCCACTCAATTGCATTTTTTCCCTGCAAAAATCGTCCAAATGCCTCTCTCTTCTCTTTCACTAATACTCTTACTTCTTCATCCCACCACTCACTACCCTTTCTAAACAGCCCACCTCCCACTCTTCTCATGCCACAAGCATCTTTTGCGCAATCCATCACTGATTCCCTAAATACATCCCATTCCTCCACCACTCCCCTTACTTCCATTGTTCTCACCTTTTTCCATTCTGTACACAGTCTCTCCTGGTACTTCCCCACACAGGTCTCCTTCCCAAGCTCACTTACTCTCACCACCTTCTTCACCCCAACATTCACTCCTCTTTTCTGAAAACCCATACTAATCTTCACCTTAGCCTCCACAAGATAATGATCAGACATCCCTCCAGTTGCACCTCTCAGCACATTAACATCCAAAAGTCTCTCTTTCGCACGCCTGTCAATTAACACGTAATCCAATAACGCTCTCTGGCCATCTCTCCTACTTACATAAGTATACTTATGTATATCTCGCTTTTTAAACCAGGTATTCCCAATCATCAGTCCTTTTTCAGCACATAAATCTACAAGCTCTTCACCATTTCCATTTACAACACTGAACACCCCATGCATACCAATTATTCCCTCAACTGCCACATTACTCACCTTTGCATTCAAATCACCCATCACTATAACCCGGTCTCGTGCATCAAAACCGCTAACACACTCATTTAGCTGCTCCCAAAACACTTGCCTCTCATGATCTTTCTTCTCATGCCCAGGTGCATATGCACCAATAATCACCCACCTCTCTCCATCAACTTTCAATTTTACCCATATTAATCGAGAATTTACTTTCTTACATTCTATCACATACTCCCACAACTCCTGTTTCAGGAGTATTGCTACTCCTTCCCTTGCTCTTGTCCTCTCACTAACCCCTGACTTCACTCCCCAGACATTTCCAAACCACTCTTCCCCTTTACCCTTGAGCTTCGTTTCACTCAGAGCCAAAACATCCAGGTTCCTTTCCTCAAACATACTACCTATCTCTCCTTTTTTCACATCTTGGTTACATCCACACACATTTAGGCACCCCACTCTGAGCCTTCGAGGAGGATGATCACTCCCCGCGTGACTCCTTCTTCTGTTTCCCATTTTAGAAAGTTAATACAAGGAGGGGAGGATTTCCGGCCCCCCGCTCCCGTCCCCTCTAGTCGCTTTCTACGACACGCGAGGAATACGTGGGAAGTATTCTTTCACCCCTATCCCCAGGGATAATATACATATATATATACATATACACATGTATATATATATATATATATATATACATATTTTTTTTTTTTTTTTTTTTTTTATACTTTGTCGCTGTCTCCCGCGTTTGCGAGGTAGCGCAAGGAAACAGACGAAAGAAATGGCCCAACCCCCCCCCATACACATGTACATACACACGTCCACACACGCAAATATACATACCTACACAGCTTTCCTTGGTTTACCCCGGACGCTTCACATGCCTTGATTCAATCCACCGACTTCCACACATTTTTCAAGGCTCCCAAAATTTTCGCCCCCTCCCCCACCCTATGATCCACTTCCGCTTCCATGGTTCCATCCGCTGACAGATCCACTCCCAGATATCTAAAACACTTCACTTCCTCCAGTTTTTCTCCATTCAAACTCACCTCCCAATTGACTTGACCCTCAACCCTACTGTACCTAATAACCTTGCTCTTATTCACATTTACTCTTAACTTTCTTCTTTCACACACTTTACCAAACTCAGTCACCAGCTTCTGCAGTTTCTCACATGAATCAGCCACCAGCGCTGTATCATCAGCGAACAACAACTGACTCACTTCCCAAGCTCTCTCATCCACAACAGACTTCATACTTGCCCCTCTTTCCAAAACTCTTGCATTCACCTCCCTAACAACCCCATCCATAAACAAATTAAACAACCATGGAGACATCACACACCCCTGCCGCAAACCTACATTCACTGAGAACCAATCACTTTCCTCTCTTCCTACACGTACACATGCCTTACATCCTCGATAAAAACTTTTCACTGCTTCTAACAACTTGCCTCCCACACCATATATTCTTAATACCTTCAACAGAGCATCTCTATCAACTCTATCGTATGCCTTCTCCAGATCCATAAATGCTACATACAAATCCATTTGCTTTTCTAAGTATTTCTCACATACATTCTTCAAAGCAAACACCTGATCCACACATCCTCTATACATATTTATTTATTTATTTTGCTTTGTCGCTGTTTCCCGTGTTAGCGAGGTAACGCAAGGAAACAGACGAAAGAATGGCTCAACCCACCCACATACACATGTATATACATACACATCCACACATGCAAATATACATACCTATACATCTCAACATATACATATATATACACACACACAGACATATATACACATGTACACAATTCATAGTCTGCCTTTATTCATTCCCATCGCCACCCTGCCACACATGAAATAACAACCCCAGATGCTTCACATGCCCTGATTCAATCCACTGACAGCACGTCAACCCCGGTATACCACATCGTTCCAATTCACTCTATTCCTTGCCCACCTTTCAACCTCCTGCATGTTCAGGCCCCGATCACTCAAAATCTTTTTCACTCCATCTTTCCACCTCCAATTTGGTCTCCCACTTCTCCTCGTTCCCTCCACCTCTGACACATATATCCTCTTGGTCAATCTTTCCTCACTCATTCTCTCCATGTGCCCAAACCATTTCAAAACACCCTCTTCTGCTCTCTCAACCACGCTCTTTTTATTTCCACACATCTCTCTTACCCTTACATTACTTACTCGATCACACCACCTCACACCACACATTGTCCTCAAACATCTCATTTCCAGCACATCACCCTCTTGCGCACAACTCTATCCATAGCCCACACCTCGCAACCATACAGCATTGTTGGAACCACTATTCCTTCAAACATACACATTTTTGCTTTCCGAGATAATGTTCTCGGCTTCCAACCATTCTTCAAGGCTCCCAGGATTTTTGCCCACTCCCCCACCCTATGATTCACTTCCGCTTCCATGGTTCCATCCGCTGCCAGATCCACTCCCAGATATCTAAAACACTTTACTTCCTCCAGTTTTTCTACATTCAAACTTACCTCCCAATTGACTTGACCCTCAACCCTACTGTACCTAATAACCTTGCTCTTATTCACATTTACTCTTAACTTTCTTCTTTCACACACTTTACCAAACTCAGTCACCAGCTTCTGCTGTTTCTCACATGAATTAGCCACCAGTGCTGTATCATCAGCGAACAACAACTGACTCACTTCCCAAGCTCTCTCATCCACGACAGACTTCATACTTGCCCCTCTTTCCAAAACTCTTGCATTCACCTCCCTAACAACCCCATCCATAAACAAATTAAACAGTCATGGAGACATCACACATCCCTGCCGCAAACCTACATTCAATGAGAACCAATCACTTTCCTCTCTTCCGACACGTACACATGCCTTACATCCTCGATAAAAACTTTTCACTGCTTCTAACAACTTGCCTCCCACACCATATATTCTTAATACCTTCCACAGAGCATCTCTATCAACTCTATCATATGCCTTCTCCAGATCCGTGAATGCTACATACAAATCCATTTGCTTTTCTAAGTATTTCTCACATACATTCTTCAAAGCAAACACCTGATCCACACATCCTCTACCACTGCTGAAACCACACTGCTCTTCCCCAATCTGATGCTCTGTACATGCCTTCACCCTCTCAATCAATACCCTCCCATATAATTTACCAGGAATACTCAACAAACTTATACCTCTGTAATTTGAGCACTCACTCTTATCCCCTTTGCCTTTGTGCAATGGCACTATGCACGCATTCCGCCAATCCTCAGGCACCTCACCATGAGTCATACATGCATTAAATAACCTTACCAACCAGTCAACAATACAGTCACCCCCTTTTTTAATAGATTCCAATGCAATACCATCCAAATATCTGATAACATTATAATTGGTGTAAATATTAATTATTAACATCTGAAGTTATAAGACAAATGTAAATATTTCAGGTCCTGTGACATGTTTAGCGCTGAGCCCCAACAATTCACACTTCGTGACTGGCAGTGAAGATCGACGTATTATGCTGTGGGGTGTAAACTCCTGAAATTGGGAATTTGTGTGGAATTTTTACCCCACTTAAGTTGCCTTGGTCTGTTTGCTTTCTCAGAAGGAAAAGTTTTTCAGGCCTTGAAGATAAGCCTTACAGAAGTTTGTTTGTAAAGCTTACCAGTTGTAGTTATTAAGATTTTTTATTCATGAATATTTTTACTTTTTCTTTGATGTATTTTACTTCAGTTATAAATTTTAGTTAAGAACTTACGGGATGCTTTCAGAGAGCCTTCTTGATTACTGGTCATGAAGATTTTTGGGTGTTGAGACAATACCTTGAAGTGATATTCTGACGCTTATTACAAAAAGATGAAAATATTTTTTGTACATATATATTACATATGTTATATGAACATTTTTAGGTATTTTAGGCATGACATAAAATTATTTTATGTAAAGCTTTAAAAACATATGAATTATAAGGTAGGAAACAACTGAATGCACTCAATTTGGAAGAATAACTAAATCTCAGTAGTTTGTAATCGATGTTTGAATTTAAATTAATTTGGGTTTTTATGTTAGCGGACATGGAATAAATGTTATTGTTTTATTAAATGTTCTGTTTGGCTGAATTTTACATGATATGCACCTGGACATGAGAATGGTGAAGAGAGATGAGTGTTTTGGGAGCAGCTGAGTGTGTGTGTCAGCAGTTTTAATGCAAGAGATTGTGTAGTAATGATGGGTGACATGAATGCAAAAGTGGGTAATGTGGCAGTTGCGGGTATATTTGGGAGGTATGAGGATATTCATTAAGTTAAATAGAAATAGTAAACAACTTGTGGAGTTGTGTGCTGAAAAAGAAGGGGTGGGTGATTAAGAAAACTAAATGTAAAATCTTAAATGAACCAAACAAAGATGGCGTGCAGGCATTATTGGATTACATGCCAGTTGATAGGCATGCTAAAATGAGACTTTTGGGTATGAATGTGCTGAGATGGGAAGCTGGTGGGATGTCTACCATTATACGGTGGAGGCAAGAATGAGGATTTGTAGTTTTCAGAAAAGTGGAAATGATACAAGTGAAAAGAGGATGGTGAAAGTAAGTAAGCTTGAAAAAGGGATGTGTTAAGAAATACCAGGAGATATTGAGTGTAGAATGGCAAATTGTAAGAGTAAACAAAATAAAGGGAGTGGGTGAGGAATGGGAGGTATTTACGGAACCAGTGCTGGCAGATGAGAGAAAAGTGGAAGGTAGGAGATACGAAGGAGTGAAAGGGTAGCGAGTGGCAGGATGACAAGTTAAGTTGCTAGTATAAGATAAGAAAGGTGTATAGGCAGAACTTACAGGGAAGTAATGAATGTGACTGGGAGATGTAAAGAGAAAGTGGCAGGAGGTTACAGGAGGGTGCAGGGGCTGAAAAAGAAGGCGAAAGAGAGTTGGGATGATTGAGTGTTTGCAAACTTCAGGAAGGATATGAAAATGCTTTGGATGGAGGTTAACACTGAGAAAAAGAATAGAACAAATGGGGATGTTGATGAAGGGGTCAAATGGGGACTTGATAACAGGCTGTAATGAGGTGAAGAGGAGATGGAGTGAGTACTTTGAAGGATTGTTGAATGTATTTGATAATAGGGGAGCAGATTTAGGGTGCTTAGGTTCAGGAGGTATTCAGAGTGAGAGAGTAATGGTAAGTGGTTTGGTGAAAAGAGATGGAGAAAGCCTCATGTAAGATGAAATGAGGCAAGATGGCTGGTTTTGCAGTTGAATTTATTAAGAAAGGGAGTGATGTGTTATTGACTCATTAGTAAGGATTTTCATTGTATGTATAGATCATGATGGAGCGCCTGAGGATTGGCGGGATGCATGTATAGTGCCATTGTATAAAGACGAGAGACAAAGGTGAGTGTTAGAGTTAAAGAGATATAAGTTTGTTGAGCATTCTCAGTAAGTTGTATGGAAGAGTGGTGATTGAGAGGGTGTTTGCTTTGAAGAATGTGTGTGGGGCATGCTTATTTTAACAGAAGGTTTGTATGTGACATTTATGGATCTAGAGAAAGCATGTTATAAGGATGACAGATATGTTTTTTGGAAGATGTTATGAATATAAGGTGTGGGAGGATAGCCTATAGAAGCAGAGAGCAGTTTTTATCAAGAAATTAAGGCATTTGTATGAGTAGGTACAGAGGAGGGTGAGTGGTTCCACATGATGGTGGGTCCATGGCAGGGGATGTCTTATGTCACCAGGTTTGTTTGATCTCTTTATGGTTGGGGTGGTGAGGTAGGTAGATGAAAGGTTCTTGGAGAGAGGGACAGGTATGCAGTCTGTTGGGGGTGAGGGGGACCTGGGAGATGAGTCAGTTGTTTTCTGATGATACAGCAATAGTGGCAAATTTGAGTGAGAACTGCTGAAGTTGGTGTCTGAGTTTGAGAGAGTGTGTGAAAGGAGAAAGTTGAGAGTGAATGTGAATAAAAGCAGTGTTATTAGGTTTAGCATTGCAGAAAGACAGGTTATTTGGGGTGTGAGTTTGAGTAGAGAAAACTTAGAAGTGAAATGTTTTAGTTATCTAGAAGTGAACCAGGCAACAAACAGATTCATGGAAGCTGAGGTGAGTCATAGGGTTAGTGAGGGGGTGAAGGTTCTGGGAGCATTAAGGAATGTGTGGAAAAAGAAGTCACTCTCAGGAGGAGTGAAAATGGATATATTTAAAGGTATATTAGGCCCAATAGTGTTTAAAGGATGTGAGACATGGCCCATAGATGAGAATGCACGGAAGAGGGTGAATATGTCGAAAATTAAATGTTTGACGGCAATATGTGGTGTGAGGAAGGTTCATTGAGTAAGTAATGATAAGGTAAGAGAGAGGTATGGTAATGAAAAGAGTATGGGTGAGAGTGCTGATGAAGGTGTGCTGAAATGGTTTGGACACATGGAGAGAATGAGTGAGGGGAGGTTGATAAAGAGGATATGTGTGTCAGAAATGGAGGGGAGAGTGAAATTGGCAAAACCAAAAAGGATATGAAATTATGGAGTGAATAACATTTTGAGTGCTCAGGGCATAAAAATTTAGGAAGGTGAAAGGCATGCATGAGATAGAGTGAATTGGAGCAATATGGTATACAGGGGGCACTGTACTGTCAGTGGACTGATGTAGGGCATGTGAAGCAGCCAGGTCTTTGGGGCCTGGTTGTGGATTGGGGGCTATGGTTTTAGTGCATTACACATGACATCTTGAGTATGGATATGAGTGAATGAGGCCTGTTCTTTATCTGTTCCTGGTTTTATCTTACTGACACAAGAAACAGTGAACAAATACGAAAAACGAAACAAATTTTCTTGGTTAAATTTGCCTGACATTTTAGACATATATATATATATATTTATATTTATTTATATTTTGCTTTGTCGCTGTCTCCCGCGTTGGCGAGGTAGCGCAAGGAAACAGACGAAAGAATGGCCCAACCCACCCATATACACATGTATATACATACACGTCCACACACGCAAACATGCATGGAAATGTTAATAATATTTTACAGAGATGTCACCCCACCCACCAACCATAAATTGCCATGAGCTAGACGGTAAGCCTAAAAATACATTATGTTTAGGTCTTCCCAACCCCATGAGGTCTTACATAGCTTTGGCCAAGATTTCATCTTACTGCAAGATACAACTTTATAGTACAGTGAGTCTGGGGACTTTTACGATTGAAATGAGGAGTTACATGACTAGGCGTAAAGAATTTTTGGAAAAGTTTAATTAATACAATTGTTTTAAGAACTACAATTGAATTCCATGGGCATGTACAGTTTAAAGGCAATTCATCTGCAGTCTAAGCAGATGTAGCAGGGTGGTTTTGAAGTGGATTCAAGGTGATGATTTAGGTGAACTGGGACGGTCTCAAGAATTTCAGTCATTTCCACATAACTTTGGCTCATGATTCTAATAAAAGTATTCAGCAATAGCAGTGGTAAGTCAGCCTGTCAGTAAGGGAAAACCTGAAACTGGTATAGAACATGATGCAGAGTTACATCAGCTATATTAAATTTACTTCAAGCCCTTAGCAAGTTAGTTCTTGCCCTACTGATGCCCCCAGCAAGTTAGTTTTTAACCTGCTTGTGAACCCAGGAGATGTGTCAAGACTGTATGTACTGGTATTGGGGAGAATTTGGTGTTTTTTGTCTGACCAAGTAAAGTTGCTGACAGGTTAGGAGACCAGCAGGTGAACTGCTATGTAGAGGTAATCGAAGGTGATTTCTGATCTTTGTGCCCACAGTTGTTTACTTGGGCTGAAGGGTAAATGTTGTGTTTGACATCTCTGCATGAATTTATTTGAATAATATTACGATGGGAAACTCTCAGAGATAGAGGTTCAGAAAAGTTTAAGCACTTTTATTGTCACAATGTTTATGGGCTCTAATGAACATGGTTAGTGATATAATTAATTAGTCAGAAGTACATTTGTTTTAACTGCACAGTGTATATTTTTTAAGGAATAGATCAAAATGACCAGTTACAAAGGAAACTGAAGTTTGATTCTATAATGGTTACCATTGTGAAGCTCTGAAAGGCCACATGTATCAATACTTTTCATAATTAGCAGCCTTATACCTGGCTTCTGGGATAAGTAGAATTGATTGCATAGTACAAAGCTAACACCCTGGAGTCACAAATGGAAGCTACCAAATTCTGTGGACATACAGAAAGTGAAAAACAAGCAAAAATTGTTTCAATGATAGATGTACGGTTGAAAGAGGTTTTACATTACAGTAGTAGCACTCGACACTTGTAACAGGATTCTCATTGAATATGGAATAGTCAGCAAATTTTTTGATACTTTCAAGGCCAGGAAATTTTCCACAAAATCAAAAACTACTAGTGGTTAGGGAAAAATCATAGGTAAGCACATAATCAAATAGGAACAATACACCAATGCCCGTAGCAGTTTTCTGCATCTTCACTATAAAACATAAAATGTTCATAAACAAGAGTCAGTCTTCTGTAAATGTATTAAGTTTTTTTCAGATTTTAACTATTGTGATTGTTAATAAATGCATTGACTAGTAAAAAAACAGCTCAGACCAGTATGATTAAAGAATGGAAGAACTTACCATATGGATGGCAAAAAGCCCAAAATCAGATATCAGTTTGTTGAATCTTATGTGGAGTAAACACTGGGTTGGCAAATATGGTGAAGAGAACTCTTCCCCTTCCCTATCATTCTCAAGTTAAACTTTCCACTAAGATAAAAAAACAAAAACAATCTTTACCTTTGATTTGGGTCAGCCAGGACTGTATGTTGAGTACCCTAAAGTGAAACTAAAAAATGCCAGTGAGATGATTGCATTATTTCCACCCCTAATACATTTTGTGGCAAGATTGTCAAGTGCTATCCTAAGAATTTTAGTTGGCCATGAAAAAATGGAACGATGTGGTTGATATACATCGATGTATATCAACTGTTATATTCCTCTCTTGTGTCTCCCCTGATGATGTGATTATTACACGAAAGTGCACTTGGAACTTTTCCTTCTTTCATTTTCCCCGTGGACTCGTAGGAATATCTTGATCACGAGCTAAATTGTGATCCTTTCCAATATATATATATATGTATATTTTTTTTTTTTTTTTTTATTATACTTTGTCGCTGTCTCCCGCGTTTGCGAGGTAGCGCAAGGAAACAGACGAAAGAAATGGCCCAACCCCCCCCATACACATGTATATACATACGTCCACACACGCAAATATACATACCTACACAGCTTTCCATGGTTTACCCCAGACGCTTCACATGCCCTGATTCAATCCACTGACAGCACGTCAACCCCGGTATACCACATCGCTCCAATTCACTCTATTCCTTGCCCTCCTTTCACCCTCCTGCATGTTCAGGCCCCGATCACACAAAATCTTTTTCACTCCATCTTTCCACCTCCAATTTGGTCTCCCTCTTCTCCTCGTTCCCTCCACCTCTGACACATATATCCTCTTGGTCAATCTTTCCTCACTCATTCTCTCCATGTGCCCAAACCATTTCAAAACACCCTCTTCTGCTCTCTCAACCACACTCTTTTTATTTCCACACATCTCTCTTACCCTTACGTTACTTACTCGATCAAACCACCTCACACCACACATTATCCTCAAACATCTCATTTCCAGCACATCCATCCTCCTGTGCACAACTCTATCCATAGCCCACGCCTCGCAACCATACAGCATTGTTGGAACCACTATTCCTTCAAACATACCCATTTTTGCTTTCCGAGATAATGTTCTCGACTTCCACACATTCTTCAAGGCTCCCAGAATTTTCGCCCCCTCCCCCACCCTATGATCCACTTCCGCTTCCATGGTTCCATCCGCTGCCAGATCCACTCCCAGATATCTAAAACACTTCACTTCCTCCAGTTTTTCTCCAGTCAAACTCACCTCCCAATTGACTTGACCCTCAACCCTACTGTACCTAATAACCTTGCTCTTATTCACATTTACTCTTAACTTTCTTCTTTCACACACTTTACCAAACTCAATCACCAGCTTCTGCAGTTTCTCACATGAATCAGCCACCAGCGCTGTATCATCAGCGAACAACAACTGACTCACTTCCCAAGCTCTCTCATCCCCAACAGACTTCATACTTGCCCCTCTTTCCAAAACTCTTGCATTTACCTCCCTAACAACCCCATCCATAAACAAATTAAACAACCATGGAGACATCACACACCCCTGCCGCAAACCTACATTCACTGAGAACCAATCACTTTCCTCTCTTCCTACACGTACACATACCTTACATCCTCGATAAAAACTTTTCACTGCTTCTAACAACTTGCCTCCCACACCATATATTCTTAATACCTTCCACAGAGCATCTCTATCAACTCTATCATACGCCTTCTCCAGATCCATAAATGCTACATACAAATCCATGTGAGGAACTGCAGAAGCTGGTGACTGAGTTTGGTAAAGTGTGTGAAAGAAGAAAGTTAAGAGTAAATGTGAATAAGAGCAAGGTTATTAGGTACAGTAGGGTTGAGGGTCAAGTCAATTGGGAGGTAAGTTTGAATGGAGAAAAACTGGAGGAAGTAAAGTGTTTTAGATATCTGGGAGTGGATCTGGCAGCGGATGGAACCATGGAAGCGGAAGTAAATCATAGGGTGGGGGAGGGGGCGAAAATCCTGGGAGCCTTGAAGAATGTGTGGAAGTCGAGAACATTATCTCGGAAAGCAAAAATGGGTATGTTTGAAGGAATAGTGATTCCAACAATGTTGTATGGTTGCGAGGCGTGGGCTATGGATAGAGTTGTGCGCAGGAGGATGGATGTGCTGGAAATGAGATGTTTGAGGACAATGTGTGGTGTGAAGTGGTTTGATCGAGTAAGTAACGTAAGGGTAAGAGAGATGTGTGGAAATAAAAAGAGCATGGTTGAGAGAGCAGAAAAGGGTGTTTTGAAATGGTTTGGGCACATGGAGAGAATGAGTGAGGAAAGATTGACCAAGAGGATATATGTGTCGGAGGTGGAGGGAACGAGGAGAAGTGGGAGACCAAATTGGAGGTGGAAAGATGGAGTGAAAAAGATTTTGTGTGATCGGGGCCTGAACATGCAGGAGGGTGAAAGGAGGGCAAGGAACAGAGTGAATTGGATCGATGTGGTATACCGGGGTTGACGTGCTGTCAGTGGATTGAATCAGGGCATGTGAAGCGTCTGGGGTAAACCATGGAAAGCTGTGTAGGTATGTATATTTGCGTGTGTGGACGTATGTATATACATGTGTATGGGGGTGGGTTGGGCCATTTGTTTCCTCTGTTTCCTTGCGCTACCTCGCAAACGCAGGAGACAGCGACAAAGCAAAAAAAAAAAAAAAATATATATATATATATATATATATATATCAATGCACTGTATTCCTTGCACGCCTCTCACCCTCCTGTATGTTCAGGCCCCTATTGCTCAAAATTTTCTTCACTCCATCCTTCCACCTCCAATTTGGTCTCCCACTTCTTGTTCCTCCCCACCTCTGACACATATATCTTCTTTGTCAATCTATCCTCACTCATTCCCTCCTTATGTCCAAACCATTTCAACACACCCTCTTCTGCTCTCTCAACCATACTCTTTTTATTTCCACACATCTCTCTTACCCTTACATTATTTACTCAATGAAATCACCTCACACCACCACTTAGTCCTCAAACATTTCATTTCCAATACATCTACCCTGCTCCATACAACCCTATCTATAGTCCTTACTTTGCAACCATATAACATTGTTAAGGACCACAACTGAGCATGTGATCAAGTTTATTCATACGAGTTCATAGGGAAATGAAACCAAGTTCCCACGTGTTCTTTTGTGTAATAATCACATACTTATGGAAGATACAAGAAAAATATATCAGTTGATATACAACAAGTGACTACCTGAATGGAGGTCAGGTGCATTCAAGTCTAGCAACATGCATGTCATAAATTTATTATATGGACAAAATGGGGAATCCTTTACATATTTTATCAATGGTAAAGCTATCCAATTTGTATAGACTTTTACTAACATTGATGTCAATTCTTTGTGTATTTAATAACAGAAGATTCAGTGATATTTCATGTAGTATAAAAGTTAGTTAATAACTGAGATGGCATTACTCCAATCATTACAATGATCATAATTTTTAACATGATTAAACAAGGCATTTGATTCTTGTCCTGTTCTTTTAACATAGTTATGTTGCTTAAGTCTAACAGAAAGATCCTTACCAGTCAGCCTAACATATACCTAATCACAATTTCTACATGGTACTCTATAGATGCATCCTGTTGAACTTTCTGGTGAGTTTCTGATTAAGATATTCTTTATAGTATTGTTGTTGCTGAAAGCAACTTTTACATGAAAGGATTTAAGTAACATGGGTTGGAAAGTAAAATTTTTACTAAAAGGGAGAACTAAAATGTTCAAGGTGTCAAGGGGAGGTTTGGGTATAACTCTATAAAATGATTTCTTTGCCAACTTAATTAATCAATTTGACAATGAAATCATTTTATAGAGTTATATCCAAACCTTCCCTTGACACTATGAATCTTTTAGTTCTCCCTTTCAATAATAATTCAACTTTCCTTCCCATGTTACTTAAATCCTTTAATATAAAAGTTGCCTTCTGCAACAACAATACTATAAAGAATATCTTAATCAGAAACTCACCAGAAAGTTCTGCAGGATGCATCTATAGAGTACCATGTAGAAATTATGCTTAAGTATATGTTAGGCTGACTGGTAAGGATCTTTCTGTTAGACTTAAGCAACATAAATATAGTAAAAGAACAGGACAAGAATCAAATGCCTTGTTTAATCATGTTAAAAATTATGATCATTGTAATGATTGGAGTAATGCCATCTCAGTTACTAACGCTAAATCTTGTACCACGAGAAATATCATTAGGTAGGAACCTCTGCAAACACTGCACTACACTTGCCCTCAACCAGTTGCCTGTTAAGGGTGAGGCAATAAAGACAAAAAAGGCAGCACTGAAATTCTTTAGTTATGGTGACTGTTGCTGTGGCCACCCCTTTTAAGGAGTTCCAATTGGAACAGGCATCAGATATACAGACGATAGATAGATAGACAAGCTAAAACTGTAAAGTAATTAAGCTGGGCAGGGATGCAGACAAACTAAAACTAAAGTAACTGGGGTGGGCAGGGATGCTATATATGAAAAGAATACAAATATGCTACAAAAGAGGAAGGATATACAAAGATATAGATTTTTAACAATGAAATAAAGACCTCTGCCAAATATTTATTTTTCTATCACTTTCCCGTCAATAGCTGTATTTCTTACCTGCACAATTTCATAAATAGGAGAAAAGAAAAATTTCTGGAAGTGCAAGAAAAAACATGCAAGAATGGAATCTCTCAAATAAAGGAAAAATACAGGAAAATACTAAATACCTGTCATCTTGTTTGATATTAAAGAAATAATGTCATGAGATACTAACATAAGCTTTTTGCTCATAAACCAGCACTGATATAAACACATTAAGCATTAACCAAAATTATGGTACACACTTACTAAAAATTACATAATGGCAACGGTCCTCTCTTTCACTGTAGTTCATTCCTCTAGCCACATTCACAGAGCAGTACCATATAACAGTAAACAATCATTTTTCACTGTATAATACCTTTCAAAGACAACTTGTTATAGTCTAACATATTTACAATGTACTCATGACTTCTTTCCCTTTTATTTTGTGTCCCTACAACTATTCCCCTAACTCATAAATATGATCTGGTACCCTTTATTTTTTCATACATACTTGTACTATTATCAGCTGGCACTTGCTTCACTTATATTACAATCAATTTATCAAAAAGAATTCTTCAGTAGTAGTTTGATCACGAATTTTACTCTTTTCGCCTATGGAGATAATCACTGACCAAAACGTTATGGGTTGATTCTGCATGTGTTACCCTGCTTAACTCTGGAAAAGGTGTTAATGGTAAAGGTAGAGAGAGTGAGACATTATTATTACTATATCATTATTATTATTTCTTTTGTGCTTCATTGTCATTTCCCACATTAGCAAGGTAGTGCCAGGAACAGACAAAGAAAGGCTACATCTGCTCACATCCATTCCTGAACTGGCATGTGTAATGCACCAAAAACACAGCCCCCTATCCACACCCGGTCCCCACAGACCTATCCATGGTTTCTCCTAGACAGTTCACATGCCATGAGTCTGTCCACTGACAGGACATCAACCCCAGTATACCACATTGCTCCAATTCACTCTATCCTGTGCACACCTTTCACCCTCCTGCATGCTCAGGCCCTAATTGCTCAAAGTCTTTTTCATTTCATCCTTCCATCTCTAATTTGGTCTCCCAGTTCTCTTTGTTTCCTCTACCTCTGACACATATATCCTCTTTGTCAAACTTTCCTAACTCATTCTCTCCATATGACCAAACCATTTCAGCATACCCTCCTATGCACTCATAGTCACACACTTTTTTATTGCCACACATCTCTCTTACCCTTTCATTATTTACTCTACCAAACCATCTCACACCACATTTTATTTCTAACACATTCGCCCTCCTCCACACAGCCTTAACTATACCCCATGTTTTGCATCCATATAATATTGTTGAAACAACTATATCTTCAAACTTATCTATTTTTGTCCTCCCACATAATATTCTCTTTTTCCACATATTCTTCAGCGCTCCCAGAACATTCACCCCTTACCCACCCTATAACTCGCTTCTGCTTCCATTCCCTGCCAATTCCATTATCAGACATCTAAAACACTTCACTTCCTCCAACTTTTCTCCATTCAAACTCACATCCCATCTAACCTGTCCCTTGACCTTACTGAACCTAATAACCTTGCTTTTATTCACATTTACTCTCAATTTCCTACTTTCATACTCTTTCAAACTCAATCACCAACTTCTCGCTTGAATTAGCCACTAGTGCTGTGTCATCGGCAAACAACAACGAACTCACTTCCCAAGCTCTCTCATCCCTCACAGACTGAATACTCACTCCTCTCTCTAAGAATAACATGTTTACAGTGCACTTATGACTTCTTTCCCTTATATGTTGTGTTTTCCTACCTCTATTTCCCTATTTGATAAGTAGGATCTAACACCCTTCATTCTTTTCAAAAATACTTGTACTGTCATTAGCTGGCACTTGCTTCACTTATATTAATGTCATATCAAAAATGAATTCTTCAGTAATGGCTTGATTATTGCTTTTACTCTTTTCATCCAGAGACACATATGGGGATAATCACTGACTAAGATGTTCGTGATTGATTCTGCATGTGTAACCGTGCTTACTTCTGGAAAAGGTGTTGATGGTAAAGGTAGATGAGCACAATCTAACACCCTTCATTCTTTTCAAAAATACTTGTACTGTCATTAGCTGGCACTTGCTTCACTTATATTAATGTCATATCATCAAAAATTAATTCTTCAGTAATAGTTTGATTATTGCTTTTATTCTTTTCATCCAGAGACACATATGAGGATAATCACTGCCTAAGATGTTTGTGGTTGATTCTGCATGTGTAACCCTGCTTAATTCTGGAAAAGGCGTTGATGGTAGATATAAGGGGTCTTATTATTATTATTATTATTATTATTTATACATTTATTTATTTTGCTTTGTCGCTGTCTCCCGCGTTTGCGAGGTAGCACAAGGAAACAGACGAAAGAAATGGCCCAACCCACCCCCATACACATGTGTATAGACACACGTCCACACACGCAAATATACATACCTATACATCTCAATGTACACATATATATACACACACAGACACATACATATATACCCATGCACACAATTCACACTGTCTGCCTTTATTCATTCCCATCGCCACCTCGCCACACATGGAATACCATCCCCCTCCGCCCTCATGTGTGCGGGGTAGCGCTAGGAAAAGACAACAAAGGCCTCATTCGTTCACACTAAGTCTCCAGCTGTCATGCAATAATGCCCGAAACCACAGCTCCCCTTCCACATCCAGGCCCCACACAGCTTTCCATGGTTTACCCCAGACGCTTCACATGCCCTGATTCAATCCACTGACAGCACGTCAATCCTGGTATACCACATCGATCCAATTCACTCTATTCCTTGCCCGCCTTTCACCCTCTTGCATGTTCAGGCCCCGATCACTCAAAATCTTTTTCACTCCATCTTTCCACCTCCAATTTGGTCTCCCACTTCTCCTCGTTCCCTCCACCTCTGACACATATATCCTCTTGGTCAATCTTTCCTCACTGCTCTCTCAACCACGCTCTTTTTATTTCCACACGTCTCTTACCCTTACATTACTTACTTGATCAAACCACCTCACACCACACATTGTCCTCAAACATCTCATTATTATTACTATTATTATTATTATTATTATTATTATTATTATTATTGTTATCAATTATTATTATTGTGGAATAGAGTGAATGTTGGGGTGAAGAGGGTGGTGAGAGTAAGTGAGCTTGGGAAGGAGACCTGTGTGAGGAAGTACCAGGTGAGACTGAGTACAGAATGGAAAAAGGTGAGAACAATGGAAGTAAGGGGAGTGGGGGAGGAATGGGATGTATTTAGGGAATCAGTGATGGATTGCGCGAAAGATGCTTGTGGCATAAGAGTGGGAGGTGGGTTGATTAGAAAGGGTAGTGAGTGGTGGGATGAAGAAGTAAGAGTATGAGTGAAAGAGAAGAGAGAGGCATTTGGACGATTTTTGCAGGGAAAAAATGCAAGTGAGTGGGAGATGTATAAAAGAAAGAGACAGGAGGTCAAGAGAAAGGTGCAAGAGGTGAAAAAAAGGGCAAATGAGAGTTGGGGTGAGAGAGTATCATTAAATTTTAGGGAGAATAAAAAGATGTTCTGGAAGGAGGTAAATAAAGTGCGTAAGACAAGGGAGCAAATGGGAACTTCAGTGAAGGGCGCAAATGGGGAGGTGATAACAAGTAGTGGTGATGTGAGAAGGAGATGGAGTGAGTATTTTGAAGGTTTGTTGAATGTGTTTGATGATAGAGTGGCAGATATAGGGTGTTTTGGTCGAGGTGGTGTGCAAAGTGAGAGGATTAGGGAAAATGATTTGGTAAACAGAGAAGAGGTAGTGAAAGCTTTGCGGAAGATGAAAGCCGGCAAGGCAGCAGGTTTGGATGGTATTGCAGTGGAATTTATTAAAAAAGGGGGTGACTGTATTGTTGACTGGTTGGTAAGGTTATCTAATGTATGTATGACTCATGGTGAGGTGCCTGAGGATTGGCGGAATGCGTGCATAGTGCCATTGTACAAAGGCAAAGGGGATAAGAGTGAGTGCTCAAATTACAGAGGTATAAGTTTGTTGAGTATTCCTGGTAAATTATATGGGAGGGTATTGATTGAGAGGGTGAAGGCATGTACAGAGCATCAGATTGGGGAAGAGCAGTGTGGTTTCAGAAGTGGTAGAGGATGTGTGGATCAGGTGTTTGCTTTGAAGAATGTATGTGAGAAATACTTAGAAAAGCAAATGGATTTGTATGTAGCATTTATGGATCTGGAGAAGGCATATGATAAAGTTGATAGAGATGCTCTGTGGAAGGTATTAAGAATATATGGTGTGGGAGGAAAGTTGTTAGAAGCAGTGAAAAGTTTTTATCGAGGATGTAAGGCATGTGTACGGGTAGGAAGAGAGGAAAGTGATTGGTTCTCAGTGAATGTAGGTTTGCGGCAGGGGTGTGTGATGTCTCCATGGTTGTTTAATTTGTTTATGGATGGGGTTGTTAGGGAGGTAAATGCAAGAGTTTTGGAAAGAGGGGCAAGTATGAAGTCTGTTGGGGATGAGAGAGCTTGGGAAGTGAGTCAGTTGTTGTTCGCTGATGATACAGCGCTGGTGGCTGATTCATGTGAGAAACTGCAGAAGCTGGTGACTGAGTTTGGTAAAGTGTGTGGAAGAAGAAAGTTAAGAGTAAATGTGAATAAGAGCAAGGTTATTAGGTACAGTAGGGTTGAGGGTCAAGTCAATTGGGAGGCGAGTTTGAATGGAGAAAAACTGGAGGAAGTGAAGTGTTTTAGATATCCGGGAGTGGATCTGGCAGCGGATGGAACCATGGAAGCGGAAGTGGATCATAGGGTGGGGGAGGGGGCGAAAATTCTGGGGGCCTTGAAGAATGTGTGGAAGTCAAGAACATTATCTCAGAAAGCAAAAATGGGTATGTTTGAAGGAATAGTGGTTCCAACAATGTTGTATGGTTGCGAGGCGTGGGCTATGGATAGAGTTGTGCGCAGGAGGATGGATGTGCTGGAAATGAGATGTTTGAGGACAATGTGTGGTGTGAGGTGGTTTGATCGAGTGAGTAACGTAAGGGTAAGAGAGATGTGTCGAAATAAAAAGAGCGTGGTTGAGAGAGCAGAAGAGGATGTTTTGAAGTGGTTTGGGCACATGGAGAGAATGAGTGAGGAAAGATTGACCAAGAGGATATATGTGTCGGAGGTGGAGGGAACGAGGAGAAGAGGGAGACCAAATTGGAGGTGGAAAGATGGAGTGAAAAGGATTTTGTGTGATCGGGGCCTGAACATGCAGGAGGGTGAAAGGAGGGCAAGGAATAGAGTGAATTGGAGCGATGTGGTATACCGGGGTTGACGTGCTGTCAGTGGATTGAATCAAGGCATGTGAAGCGTCTGGGGTAAACCATGGAAAGCTGTGTAGGTATGTATATTTGTGTGTGTGGACGTATGTATATACATGTGTATGGGGGGAGTTGGGCCATTTCTTTCGTCTGTTTCCTTGCGCTACCTCGCAAACGCGGGAGACAGCGACAAAGTATAATAAAATAAATTATTGTGGAAGTAGAGAACATTATTTCGGAAAGCAAAAATGGGTATGTTTGAAGGAATAGTGGTTCTAACAATGTTATATGGTTGCGAGGCGTGGGCTATAGATAGAGTTGTGCGGAGGAGGGTGGATGTGCTGGAAATTAGATGTTTGAGGACAATATGTGGTGTGAGGTGGTTTGATTGAGTAAGTAATAATAGGGTAAGAGAGATGTGTGGTAATAAAAACAGTGTGGTTGAGAGAGCAGAAGAGGGTGTTTTAAAATGGTTTGGTCACATGGAGAGAATGAGTGAGGAAAGATTGACCAAGAGGATATATGTATCAGAGGTGGAGGGAACAGGGAGAAGTGGGAGACCGAGGTCGAAAGATGGAGTGAAAAAGATTTTGAGAGATTGGGGCCTGAATATGCAGAAGGGTGAAAGGCGTGCAAGGAATAGAGTGAATTGGAACGATGTGGTATACCGGGGTCGATGTGCTGTCAATGGATTGAACCAGGGCATGTGAAGCGTCTGGGGAAAATCATTGATAGTTCTGTGGGGGCCTGGATGTGGAAAGGGAGCTGTAGTTTCGGTGCATTATTACATGACAGCTAGAGACTGAGTGTGAACGAATGTGGCCTTTGTTGTCTTTTCCTAACGCTACATCGCGCACATGTACAGGAAGGGGGTTGTTATTTCATGTGTGGCAGGGTGGCAATGGGAACGAATAAAGGCAGAGAGTATGAATTATGTACATGTGTATATATGTATATTTCTGTGTGTATATATACGTATATGGTGAGATGTATAGGTATGTATATTTGCATGTGTGGACGTTATGTATATTCACGTGTATGTGGGAGGGTTGGGCCATTCTTTCGTCTGTTTCCTTGCGCTACCTCACAAAGGTGGGAGACAGGTGACAAAGCAAAATAAACAAAATAAATATTATTATTATTATAATTATTAATTTTTCAAAGTTGATCACAATTTCCTACATTAGTGAGGTTGCATCAGGAACAAAGAAAGAAAGGCTACAACCGCTCACATCCATTCTCTAACTGCCATGTGTAGTGCACTGAAACCACAGCTTCCTATCCACAACCAAGCCCCATTAGCAGGACATCTACCCTGACATACCATACCATTCCAATTCACACTATCATCCCTTGTACGCCTTGCACCCTCCTGCATGTAAAGGGCCCCAATCACTGAAAACCTTTTCCACTCCATCCTACTATCTCCAATTTGGTCTCCCTGTTCTTTTCTGACACATATATCCTCTCTCTGCTTTACCAGAAATAAGGACCTACTACTAGTCTACAAAGTCTGTTTCAGTCATCCTTCAATACCCTGACAGTACTCACACCAACATACATGGAGCAGTGAGTAAGATATGGACAAGTTATAGTGCATCTCCGTGCGGAACACCATCTCATGCTACCCCTCCAGCCATCTTGTGTCCCATGATTTTTTTCCTATGGATTTTATGGGGGTATGCACGTGCAGTGACAGTGTTTGTGCTTTTCCATGAGTGCAGTGTCAGGGCAAATGAAGTGTAGTGGTGTGTTTCCTTCATGGCCATCCTGTGGGTGCTGGGCGACTCCTCTGATGCCTAGCTGGCAGGAGCGCGGAGAGTGTGTCCACTCCCTCTCAATTCTCAAGTAGCACTCCCACAGGCTCACTTGCCTCTTGTCTTTACCACCCGCGCGTACACACACACACACACACACACGGACAATAATCTTTTTTTTCTATTTTCTACTGTTGCCTGCGTTGATCTGTACAATCAATTAAAGCTGTTGAGGCATTGGTTTGTATTAAAAATAAACATAGTATATAGACAATGTCTTGTGGTAAGCAATGTCAGCAGCAGCAAGCTGCTACTTCTTGCGAATCTCCTACCTTCCACGACTCCCAACCTTCTTCGTCTCCTTATGCTTCCCATTCTCCTTCACCTCCCATCAAAAACCATTTTGTTTATGATATGGATGGAACAACAGTGCAGGGAAGATGAAATGCAAAGGGAGGAGGAAGCTCAATGTCGTGAGGCAAACACAGCTCGCTTCGAGGCTCTCCTCTCAAGACTTTTGTTATCCCAGGCACAAGTCTCATCACTTCTGGCACCATCTGTTAGCCTTGGACTCACACCCTCAATGCCATCCGACCATCCTTCCACTCCTGCACCACCTAAAGCTGCTGCCCTCTCACCAACATCTCACACTTGAGGTTATTTACCACAACTTCAGAGAGTGAAGATAGAGATGGACGGACTATGCTACAATAGTCGATCTACAGAGCTTGCCACAGTCAAAACAGCTTATATAGCTATGTATGTGCTTGTCTCTCGAGACTCGGCGCATCTTAGAGCATACACTGCAGGTGCCTCCATACTCCATGTCGTCTGTGGAGGCTATGCTTAACATCTTCCAAGATCACATATGGGCCAGCACAATGCACTGCATAAGTGGGAACTCCAGTAGCACACAGATGGAAGGTGAAACTTGAGAAAACTTCTACGTATGTCTGAAGAGAGCATCCAAGGAAGTCAATATCTGTAAAGGTCATCACCAGTAGTGTGAGGAAACTCAAAACAAGCAAGTGATTTTAATGGGTGTCAAGGATGATGAGCTGGTGCAATGCCTCATCTCCCTTGACACTTCCTTCTCTCTGCAGGATGTAGTGACGATGTGCCGCTCATATGAGGCCACAAGGTGTGCAACTTCAGCCCTGCGGGCTCCCCCAACAGCAGTGAGGGCCATGTCGCAGTATAAGAAGGGGAAGAAGAAAACCTACAATGCAATGGCTATTTTCCTGCCTAGCGCCTTTTGCAACAGCTGCGGTAAGCAGCACGGGTCAGCTATGCCCAGTCATGTGCAACAGTTGTGGCTATAAGGGCCACTAGTTTCACATGGTACTGTGCCCTGCTAAATGCACTCATATAGGCAATTATGACAAGTGTTGCACTCAAAATATACCCAAGGGACAGCAAAGGCAGCATAAGCAGTGCTCTTCCACAAGTGGGTCGTGCACATAATCCCCTGGTCAGAAACAACAGGCTCCTGAATGGTGCCTGAGCCATATCAGACAGAGAAACTCACCCTCACGGCCCAGGACAAACTTCCCTCAGCCTATCAGCATCACCATCACCCATGGTACGTGTAATCTCACTTAAGGATGACTCCTGACACTGCAACATCTAGGGCTTTCCCGGCATAACTTCAAACAGCTCCCCAACATTAGATGCGGATATTACCTTTGGCAAGAGGTTGTGCTATGCTTGGATCACTGTGCACGATGTCTTTCCGACTCCTCTGTTGTCATACAAACACTGCCAGGAGTTAGCTATCATCTCCAAGGACTTTCCTAAGCCTATTGAAGTGAAGCATGTCAACAGGTTGCATGCAATGAGCAGTGACGATCCTGCTGTTGCACCACCTTCCTCTACATCATCGCTCCCTATCACTAGCAAAATGTCTCCTTCAGATGCTCAAGAATATTTCCTAAGGGAATTCAGCCACATGCTAGTGAGAAAGGATGTGTTATGGGGCACGCCACTCAAGATGATGATATGCCCACCTATGACGATTCACCTGAGGGAAGATGCGAAACCCTTCGCCATCCATACCCCTTAGCTGATTCCCCTTGCTTGCCATGAGTCATTGAAACAAGCTGGAATCTATGGTCACCCAGGGTATCATTACACCGGCTAGTGATGACCCGTCTCCATGATGCCATCCCCTCCTGGCCATTGCCAAGAACAGAGGTGGAGTTAGGATCACCATCGACCTATCAAAGTTAAATAGCCAGGTGTCACATCCAACACATCCCTCTCCTACGCCCTTTACAGTAACTTACAGCGTAGACCCGGTGTGCTCCTTCACAGTGGTTGATGCTCAATTTGGCTACTGGTAGATCGAGCTCGCCGAGGAGGACCAGCCACGAACAACATTCATCACTCCATATGGACACTTCAGATATCGCCAAGGCCCCATGGGTTTTGCCGCTATGGGAGATGCCTTCTGTATCCGAGGTGCTATCGCTCTAAAAGGTATAAGGAAATATGTGAAAGTCATCAACGAGATTCTTCTATACGACGAGGGATACTTCACCCACCTCTGCCGCATCCACGACGTATTCTTCAGGTGCTGGAAGCATGGAACCTCTCTCAACAGCAACAAGTTTGTTCTTGCCGAATCCTCAGTATCCTTCTGTGGATTTTACCTCACTGGCCTGAAACACTGAGTTCGTCACCGACCATTGCCCACTCATAATGTTACTTAACCATTACTCACTGGATGCAATTGAAAACTCTCGTCTGCAGCAACTGAAGAAGCTTTCAGCATACCTCTTCACAGCAATTTGGTGTGCGAGTAAGCAACTCTGTATCCCAGATGCTTTGCCCCACTCTCCTGTAAGCCACCCCACCCCAGAGGAAGAAGCACTGAGCACAGAAACCAATGTCTCCATCAGGACTGTTGTTACTTTACGGACCATACAGTCCTTTGTCAATCCCCAGCGTTCAGAGTTTTCACCTGACAATGACAAGGCAATGGAGGTTCTATGGACTGCAGCTTGAGATGACCCTTTCTATGTCAGGCCCATCAACTGTGTGAGAAATGGTTTCCCTTGTCACCACTACGACCTTCATAACTCATTGCTCCCATATTGGACACTGCATGAGTATCCCTACGGTGATGGGGACCTTGTCCTTTATGGGGGCACGTGTTGTTGTTCCTGCTGCCACCAAATCTTAGATTGCCTCCACGACAGCCACCAAGGAACGGAGGCCATCAAGCGAGGGCATGACAGGCTGTATTCTGGCCCGGCATCAACTCAGACATAGTGAACACTATTTGTGCATGTGAACCATGCCAGTATTGCAGCCCAGCCAACAGCACGAGCCCCTACTCTGTGACAACAATCACGCCCAGCTCTTCAAGTCCATGTCAGCCAACTTCTTCAGTGCATCAGGAAAGTCTTTTCTTGTCATCGTCGACCATCTCTGTGGTTGGACTGTGATACCATGCGACAACGATACGACGTTCCCCACCACCATCTGCAACTTCCGACTTTACTCCCATGATGTGGGTGTTTCCATGTCTCAGGACCGCCAAAGGGCCTCAGTTCATGAGTCGGGATTTTGCAGCATTCCTTGGCTGTTGGGTAGTCCGACGATGTCATCGCCACATTACCTGCAGTCTAATGGCCACATTGCAACTGCTGTTATGTCTGTGAAGCACCTCATCCTGAAAGTGGCTCTTTTTGGCAACACTGACGGCAAGGATTTCGAATGGGGACTGCTAGAGCTTTGTAACACCTCAAATCACACCAAACACTCCCCAGCCCAGGTCTTATATGAACGCCTCCTTTGCTCTTGTATCCCTCCTCACCCTCAGTCCTTCTAAGAGGAGTGGCAGGTCAAGACCGAAATATGTGACTGCCAAGCTGCAGAGCATGCTCAGGATGCCGCAGCCTGCTACAATGAGCACGCCTGTCCCCTTCTCAAGTTGAGTGTTGGCGAGCAAGTTTGCATCCAGGATACAACCTCTCTCTGTTGGGACAAAGTGGGTACCGTCATGGGTGTTGGCAGGTCATGGGACTAACATGTACGGTTACCTAGTAGTAGTGTTTGGTGGAGGAACCACCATTTCCTCCATCCGCTGAAGTGTCTCACAGATGGCCCCCTTACCGTGCATGAGTCCCCTATCCTCCTCAGTGAACCAATGTCTCAATGCTTACAGCGAATTAAGAACAAGAAGTCCACTCAAGACCTTGCTATGAGCGTAAGGTGGGGGGGAGGCAAGAAATTGTAATTATGAAACCACATATGTGTGTAACACTATAATTACTTTACCTCATATTTTATGTAATCATGTCAGCTAGTCAGTGGTATATGGAAATGATTGTTGTATGTCCCATTCGTCATACATCAATTTAGTTAGCCAGCGACTTGTGGCATGTCTTATTACCCACAAGATTTCAGTTTTGATCAGCTGTTGTCCTCATGCACTATAATGTTATGCTAAGTTTCTATGTACTGTACTGTGCCTTCCCGGAAATAAGAACCTATTTGTCTACAGTGTTGCAGTCATCCTTCAATACCCAGACTGTACTCACACCAACATACACACATGCCTTACAACTTAAATAAAAACTTCTCACTGCTTCTAGCAGCTTTCCTCCCATACCATATATTCTTAAGACCTTCCACAAGGCATCTCTATCAACCCTATCATATGCTTCCTCCAGATCCATATATGCCACAAACAAATCCATTTGCTTTTCTAACTATTTCTCACACACATTCTTTAAAGCAACCATCTGATGCACACATCCTTTACCACTCCTAAAACCATACTGTTCCTTCCTAGGCTGATGCTCAGTGCATTTCATCGCCCTGTCAATCACAACCCTCCCATATAACTAACGACGTATCCTCAACAAACTGATACCTCTGAAGTATGAGAACTCACCTTTATCCCCCTTGCCTTTATACAATGGCACTATACATGCATTCCACCAATACTCAGTTACCTTATCATGATCCATACATACATTGAAAATCCTTACCTTATCATTATGATTAATATATTTCTATTTATTTATTCATTATATTTAATCACATTGGATGTCAATGTGCTGAGAGGTGCAACTGGAGGGATGTCTGATCATTATCTTGTGGAGGCTAAGGTGAAGATTAGTATGGGTTTTCAGAAAAGAAGAGTGAATGTTGGGGTGAAGAAGGTGGTGAGAGTAAGTGAGCTTGGGAAGGAGACCTGTGTGAGGAAGTATCAGGAGAGACTGTGTACAGAATGGAAAAAGGTGAGAACAATGGAAGTAAGGGGAGTGGGGGAGGAATGGGATGTATTTAGGGAATCAGTGATGGATTGCGCAAAAGATGCTTGTGGCATGAGAAGAATGGGAGGTGGGCTGTTTAGAAAGGGTAGAGAGTGGTGGGACGAAGAAGTAAGAGTATTAGTGAAAGAGAAGAGAGAGGCATTTGGACGATTTTTGCAGGGAAAAAATGCAATTGAGTGGGAGAAGTATAAAAGAAAGAGACAGGAGGTCAAGAGAAAGGTGCAAGAGGTGAAAAAAAGGGCAAATGAGAGTTGGGGTGAGAGACTATCAGTAAATTTTAGGGAGAATAAAAAGATGTTCTGGAAGGAGGTAAATAGGGTGCGTAAGACAAGGGAGCAAATGGGAACTTCAGTGAAGAGCGTAAATGGGGAGGTGATAACAAGTAGTGGTGATGTGAGAAGGAGATGGAATGAGTATTTTGAAGGTTTGTTAAATGTGTCTGATGACAGAGTGGCAGATATAGGGTGTTTGGGTCGAGGTGGTGTGCAAAGTGAGAGGGTTAGGGAAAATGATTTGGTAAACAGAGAAGAGGTAGTAAAAGCTTTGCGGAAGATGAAAGCCGGCAAGGCAGCAGGTTTGGATGGTATTGCAGTGGAATTTATTAAAAAAGGGGGTGACTGTATTGTTGACTGGTTGGTAAGGTTATTTAATGTATGTATGACTCATGGTGAGGTGCCTGAGGATTGGCGGAATGCGTGCATAGTGCCATTGTACAAAGGCAAAGGGGATAAGAGTGAGTGCTCAAATTACAGAGGTATAAGTTTGTTGAGTATTCCTGGTAAATTATATGGGAGGGTATTGATTGAGAGGGTGAAGGCATGTACAGAGCATCAGATTGGGGAAGAGCAGTGTGGTTTCAGAAGTGGTAGAGGATGTGTGGATCAGGTGTTTGCTTTGAAGAATGTATGTGAGAAATACTTAGAAAAGCAAATGGATTTGTATGTAGCATTTATGGATCTGGAGAAGGCATATGATAGAGTTGATAGAGATGCTCTGTGGAAGGTATTAAGAATATATGGTGTGGGAGGCAAGTTGTTAGAAGCAGTGAAAAGTTTTTATCGAGGATGTAAGGCATGTGTACGTGTAGGAAGAGAGGAAAGTGATTGGTTCTCAGTGAATGTAGGTTTGCGGCAGGGGTGTGTGATGTCTCCATGGTTGTTTAATTTGTTTATGGATGGGGTTGTTAGGGAGGTAAATGCAAGAGTCTTGGAAAGAGGGGCAAGTATGAAGTCTGTTGGGGATGAGAGAGCTTGGGAAGTGAGTCAGTTGTTGTTCGCTGATGATACAGCGCTGGTGGCGGATTCATGGGAGAAACTGCAGAAGCTGGTGACGGAGTTTGGTAAAGTGTGTGGAAGAAGAAAGTTAAGAGTAAATGTGAATAAGAGCAAGGTTATTAGGTACAGTAGGGTTGAGGGTCAAGTCAATTGGGAGGTGAGTTTGAATGGAGAAAAACTGGAGGAAGTGAAGTGTTTTAGATATCTGGGAGTGGATCTGTCAGCGGATGGAACCATGGAAGCGGAAGTGGATCATAGGGTGGGGGAGGGGGCGAAAATTTTGGGAGCCTTGAAAAATGTGTGGAAGTCGAGAACATTATCTCGGAAAGCAAAAATGGGTATGTTTGAAGGAATAGTGGTTCCAACAATGTTGTATGGTTGCGAGGCGTGGGCTATGGATAGAGTTGTGCGCAGGAGGATGGATGTGCTGGAAATGAGATGTTTGAGGACAATGTGTGGTGTGAGGTGGTTTGATCGAGTAAGTAACGTAAGGGTAAGAGAGATGTGTGGAAATAAAAAGAGCGTGGTTGAGAGAGCAGAAGAGGGTGTTTTGAAATGGTTTGGGCACATGGAGAGAATGAGTGAGGAAAGATTGACCAAGAGGATATATGTGTCGGAGGTGGAGGGAACGAGGAGAAGAGGGAGACCAAATTGGAGGTGGAAAGATGGAGTGAAAAGGATTTTGTGTGATCGGGGCCTGAACATGCAGGAGGGTGAAAGGAGGGCAAGGAATAGAGTGAATTGGAGCGATGTGGTATACAGGGGTTGACGTGCTGTCGGTGGATTGAATCAAGGCATGTGAAGCGTCCGGGGTAAACCATGGAAAGCTGTGTAGGTATGTATATTTGCGTGTGTGGACGTGTGTATGTACATGTGTATGGGGGTGGGTTGGGCCATTTCTTTCGTCTGTTTCCTTGCGCTACCTCGCAACCGCGGGAGACAGCGACGAGGTATAAAAAAAAAAAAAAAAATTTAATCACCGTTTCCCATGTCAGCGGGGTAGCGCCAGGAAACAGACAAAGAAAGACCCATCCACTCATATGCACATATATACATACGTGCACATACACGTACATATACATATGTATGAAGACATACACATACATATATACACATGCACATATTCATACTTGCTTACCTTCATCCATTTCCGGTGCCACCCCACCCCACAGGAAACAGCATTGCCACTCTCTTCTCAAGTGGTTCCTGCAGCTTCAAGGCTGTTCTACGATCAGTAGCATGGAAAGGATGGACTCCTTTGGAATGAAAAGTTTGAAGAGACTGTACACCAATGATAAAATTTCAATGAAAAGGCCTTCATTCACAGCGATTAAAATCATATACATCATCTGTCAAAAGTTTGATGAGACTGTACTCCAATGATAACATTTCAGTGAAAAAGACTTTATTCACAGCGATTTATATCATATACATCATCCGATAAACCCAAAAGGACAACTGTCAAAAAGATTAACAATGGTACTTAAGTTCAAATTGTGTACTCTCAAATATACCCATCCCTCACTTTATGCAGGAAAACTATATACAATTACACTATTCTGTAAGGAAACATCTTAATATGTGGTCAAAATTTACTACTACGCAGGCGAATGGGGTAGAAAGTGAACCAAACCTTCAGTTTTTCTCTGTATATTTACTGGTTTCCTATATGTGTTTTCTCTTTGTGTGAAGTTTTTGCAGAACATTATCCCCACACAAAGCGAGGAGTGGGTGTAAATTAACAATTCTGAGAAAAAGTATCATCATGAACTGATCCACTCAAATAATATTTCACCCATAGGTTCTGAATGCTCCATAACAAAAGCATGCTGATAACCATTCTTACATAAAATAGCATGCAATCCTTCTACTTTCAACATTAGTTCATCTCGGTACACTCGGGGACACCAACCGTCTGTGGCCCCGTAATAAAACACTATTTCACTTTTGAATTTACTTATTGTTTCTATGTCTGCTTCACAAACTTGTACAAGTTCATTGAAAGCCATCCACAAAACATTTTGCATCACTTTGGGATGAAATAGTTCAATGGTAGCCTGGAAAAAACAGTCAGGTACATGACTTGCCCTAAAGTACCATCTTAGGATTTTCTCTTTTACCCTCTCAGGTAAGATAAACACACAAGCAGTAAGCAATATTACTAACCAACGGAAGTAACTTAGGACTGGCCACAAACGTTCACCATTAGGAGTAATGCGCATTCTTTCTATTGTGGGAAATAGCAGATAATTCTTAGCAATTGTTACTTCAGAATGAGGTTTAAAACTTTTGAGGATTTTAAGGATGATGTGACAACCAATAGAATGTCCAATGAGAGTAATCCTTGCTTCCCTGGGAACATAATCTTGGATAAATGATATTTTGTGATTTATTTGGTCCTTGAGATTGTAGACATGACTGTCATCTGTTGGAGAAGAAATATTAAAAAAATTCTTTTCAACTTGAATAGACTGTGAAAACACTTGATCTGCCACATATTGTACTTATGAAGCCTTTCACATCCAACAACTCAGCAATCTGAGAGGCATTTAAACATTCAGAATCTTGTCATCAGGCTTGTTATATCCTTCTAACTACCTTGGCCTTCACTATACTTCTATCTTGTTTCCATTCAAACACTTATCTCCTAAAATGGTTATATCTTTGATAATGTGGAACACTGCAGTTAATTTTTTAGTGCACCAATCATCTTCCCATTTCCTAGGAAAACATTTTAGCAATCTCCTTACCCTAGGGATATGGGACTACAAATACATCCCATGTATCTCAACATGTCATAAGAAGTTACCATCTTGGACTGGAGTTGGGGAGGTTGAAAGCCTTCCCCTCCTGTACTATCACTTCTCAAAAAAAAAGAAAAAAAAGAGAGAAATGGAACAGAAGGAAGAAGCTTAGCAAGGATTTCTTTTTGCAGGCTCAGGCTGGAGCATCTTGATATGCATGGTACCAAGAATTGACAAGGGGGGAGTGATGGATATAATGTCTGATGATAGTCTGGATGTTTTGATTCCATGTGAAACTAAGTTGAACACAAGGGGGCAAAATGGTTTTAGAAAGTCTGGAATATGAAGTCTGGTGTTAGAGTGCAGATGAGAACAAAAAAGATGTAGCACTTCTAATGGAGGTGCTCTCAGACAGTGTTAAAGGGTATAAGGAATTCAGAGCAAGATGGATGTAGGACAGAAAGAAAACAGTCTGAGAAATAGGCAAATGTTAGTGCTTATGCCCCTATTAGTAGAAGAAATGAAGATAAGTGTTTTTAGATGAGTGGGTGTTTTGACAGTTTTGGTGCTCAGGGATCTGAATGCAAGGGTGAGTGGTGTGGCACTTGAAGGGGGCAGTGGGGGGATGAAGAACAGGGTGTAAATGAATATGGGAAAGAGCTTGTTGAGTTTGTATTAAATGAGATTGCTAATTGGGAGTACTGTTTTAAAAAGAGATACATACAAAAGTATATGTAGGTGAGTGGAGCTGGAGGTTAAGAGATATTACTGGATTATGTGCTAAGTGATAGGTGTGCAAAGAACAGCTTCTTGGATATGAATAAGCCAATAGGGGCAACAGGTGGGAGATGATCATCGCTTGATGAAGGAAAGTGTGAAAGTTTGAAGTGATTTTTGGGAATGAGGAAATGAAGTATGTAATAGAAGTTATGAAAGTGATAGAGCTTGAAAAAGAAGCACTTGTGTAGATATCATGAGTGAGTAAGTGAAGAATGGCATAGGGTGAGAGAAAATGATATAACTGAAGTGGAAGAAGACTGGAAAGTATTTTGAGAAGTAATGCTCATATGGGTGGGTGAAGTGTGTGACATGCAAAAGGTGGGATGCAGGCATGTGAGAAAACATAGTGAGTGGTTGGACAAGGAAGCTCAATTCCTAATAAAAGAAAAGAAGGGTATGGGCAGTATTTGCAGGGCAACTGGGCAATGTACATGAGAAAGTGGCATGAGGTAAAGAGAAAGGTAAGGGAGCTGAAAAGGAGGAAAAATGAGTGGGATGAGAGAATTCCAATTGTCAGAAAATATGAAAATCCTTTTGAAAGGTGAATAGTGTGAGGACAAGAAAACAAATGGGTGCAACACTAAGGGGAGCAGCACACATTCATTTATTCATAATTACCCCATGGTTAATTTCTGTAAAAGTCATGATGTCACCCAGGACCTGCTTTGAAAGGCTCCTGTAGCCCAAGGCCATAATACTTCCAGTAACAGGGAAATGTAGACTTATGAGGAGAGAAATTTTATAATAAAGACTTTACTGTCAGTAATACAGCCCCATTAAAGGTGACTTTTTCACTCAAAAGTGTAACCTGGAGCAGGAGGAGTCTGGTAACACCAGGATGCAGCACTGGAAGCAGTAACAGGAAGGGAGAGTTGAAAAAGAGATGAAGCAAGTGTTTCTGTTGGATTGTTGAAAGAGTTAGACAACAGAGTGTAAGATGTGATGTGGCACATGGAGTTAGAGAGTCCTGACAACTAGAGATGCCCGAGGACTGGTATGATGCACTTACTTAAAGGAAGGTAACAAAAGTGAATGTTGTCTGTTGGGTATGCCCAGTAAAATATATGGGAAAGTGGTGACTTTGAGAGTGGTAGCATGCATAGAACACATGACTGAGAAGAAGTAATATGGCTTTAAGAGAGGTAGAGGATGTGTGAACTAGTTATTTCCTTTGAAGACTTTACGCCTGAAATACTTGAAAAGAGTGAAGTATATGCGGCATTCATGGATTAGGAGAAAGCATATGATAAGAGTTGATCGAGAAGCCTTGTGGAAGTATGACAAATATATAGGGTAAATGGAAAGTAATTAAATGCAGGGAGGAGCTTTCACCAAGATGGCAAGGCATGTGTGCAAATAGGAAGAAAGGAAGGTACATAGTTCTTGGTGAAGGTGATCACAGATGTGTGATGATATAATGGCTGTTTAAACTGTTATTGTATAGATCATGAATGCAAGAGTCTTAAAGTGAGGATCAGATTTATGTTATACTGTGGGGAGCATGGAGGGTAAGTCAGTCACTGTTTACAGATGACTGCTCTGGTGGCAAACTCTAGAAATGAATTTCAAAAGCTGGTGGCAGTTTGGGAGATTGGTTATAAAGTAGGAAGATAAATGGTTAAACATGAATGCAATAAAGTATGAGAGAATAATTTGAGAGTGAGTTTGAGTCAGGAGGCCCTGGAAGAAGTGGAATGTTTTAGGTGGCTGGGAGTGAACAGAGAAGCAGATGGAAACAATGTGATGAAAGAAGTCAGAGCGAGAGAGGGCTAAGGTACTGAATGAATTAAGAGAAGCGTAGAAGGAGAGGTCAGTGTCTGTTTGGGCAAAGTTGGGTGTGCTTGAAGGAACAATAATCTGACAATACTGTGTGGATACGAGTCTTTGGTTTTAAGAGCAAAGGAATGGAAATTGTTGGATGTATTGGAAATAAAATGCATGCAGAACATTCAGGAAGGTGAGAGGTATGCATGGGATAGAATGAATTTGATCAAAGTGCTGTACACATGTGTTGGCAATGGGCTGATCCAGGGTATATAATGCTGTCAATTTAAACCATAAATAGTCTGTGGGGTTTGAAAGTAGATGACAGGCACTGGTTTCAGTATATTATACATGGCTGCTAAAGAATGTTTACTGTATGTGCAAATATGGTTGTTCTGCTCTTGTGCCTGACACTACCTCACTAAGGCAAGGAAAGCAAGAGAATGAAAAAAAAAAATATCAGTTTAGGGACCCCACTTACATTCTTCATATCTGTCAACCAGTACACACAATTCTGTACAAGAGCATATTTACCAGAAATTTATCTTTACTTTGCTCATAAACTGGGAACAACTTAATTATGGAAGGCAAAAATTTTTTATAATTTTGAAACTCATACATCTATTTAAAATTAGAGCACAAAAATCTTCAAACTTTGTTTAATCAATAATAAAAGATAAAATATGATAAAAAAAATGGCCTCAGACATATAAGATGTATGAGAGAATGGTGACAGAAACTATGGTAGCATGCACAAAGCTTTACACAAGGGAAAAACAAAGTGTTTTCAGAGTTGGTAGAGGATGTATGGATCAGGTATGTGCATTGAAGAATGTGTGAAAGAAAATAATCACAGTGACAAAATTATCTGTATGAGGCAAATATGGATCTGCAGAAAGCATATGACCAAGTTTACATAGACATCTTTTGGAAGGTCTTCTGAATATAAATGGTGTGGATGGAAAGCTGCTAAAAGCAATGAATAGTTTTAACAAGGATGTAAGGCATGCATACAAGCAGGAATAGTGGGGAGTAAGTGATTTCAGGTGAAGGTGCAGCAGAAGTGTGTAATGTCACCATACTGTTTAACTCATTTATGGATGGAGTGGTGAGGATGTTAAATGCGAGAGTCTTGAAGAGAGAGGCAAGAGTAAAGTCTGTACTGGGTGAAGGGGCAAGTTGTTGTTAGCTGATGACACAGCACTGGTGGCAGATTCAAGTGAGAAACTCAGAAGTTGGTGACTGAGTGAGGGAGAGGTGTGAAAGGAAGTTGAGGGTAAATGTGAATAAAAGCAAGGTTATTAGGTTTAGCATGATAGAGGGAGAGGTTAGCTGATGTGTGATTTTCACTGGAGAATATTTGGAAGAACAGTTTTAGATACCAGGAAGTGGACATGACAGAAAATGGAACCACGAAAGATGAATTGAGTCTCTGGATGGGTGAGGTGGCAAAGGTTCAGGAAGCACTGAGGAATGTGTGGAAAGAAGTCATTATGTGGGAGGGCAAAATGGGCATGTTTGAAAGTAGTCCCAACAAAGCTGTATGGAAATAAGGCATGATCTATAGATGAGGATGTATAGAGATAGATGGATGCATTGGAAATCAAATGTCTGTCAATAAGTGGTGTGAGGTGGTTTGATCAAGAGAGGTGAGGTAAAAAGTGCAGCTGAAAAGGATGTGAAGAAATGGGTTGAGCATATGGAGATAATGAGTGAGGAGAGGTTAACAAAGAGGACACATGTCAAAAGTTGAAGGGGAAGGAGAAAGGGGAGACCAAATTGGAGATGAAAGAATGGAGAGAAAAATTCTATGAGTGATTGGAGCCTGAACATGCATGGGATAGAGTAAGCTGGTGTGATGTGGTATACAGAGATCGATGTAATGTCAGTGGACTGAACAAGGGCACATGAAGAGGCTGTGTGAAACCACGGAAAGGGTTGTAGGGCCTGGCTGTAGATGGGAAGCTGAAGCTTCGATGCACTGCAAATGACAGCTAAGGAATGGCTGCAAATGAATGCATCTTTCTTATTATGTTCCTGGTGAAACATTGCTAATGTGGGAAACAGCAAAGTATGAAAAAAATTATCATTAATGCTGTGGGAATGACAGCACATATCCTCTATTCCTCCAAGACAACCACTTCTTCCAATCAATGGTTCAACCATTCCTGTTCTGAGGTCATTTCGGCAAAGGATCAGGCATATTGGTCGTATCACTGTTTGTAATCAATGTGAGTATTTTATCTGTGAGGCAAAGCATTCCTTTATTCAAAGGAAGTGCAATAACTGCTCTTCATACTATGATAGGTCTTTCTGGTCTTCAGCTAAGGGTATTGCTAACAACTGTTGCTTTACCTTTCCTTCACTTTTCTGTTCCGATGGTACTATAGCTGTCTACTGTTAAAAAAGCAACTCTCTTTGGTTTTCCTTTCTCCTGTAATTCTACCTTGGACAACTTTAATATTCCTTCACCCCCGATGCTTATCATACTAATCCTATGCCCCTCTTAATCTCTTTTCAAACTGTCCAAACCAAAAAGTTTTTTTCTCGGGCACAAGCAAGGCTTATGGACCTGATGCCATCCATCCCCACGTACTGAAAGAGTGTGCCTCCGAACTTGCACTTATGCTAGCTGGTTTGTTCCATTTCTGCTCAAAAACCAAAACTCTTCCTTCTTCTTAGAAATATGCGTTGGTACGTCTCATGTTGTTCTGGCTCTGAATGAAACGAAACTCAAGGGTTAAGGGGAACAATGGTCTGGAAACATCTTGGAAGTAAAGTCAGGGGTTTGTGAGAAGACAAAAGCTATGGAAGAAGTAGCACTACTCCTGAAGTAGGAGTTGTGGGAGTGTGTGATAGAGTGTAAAGAAGTAAATTCTTGACTGATGTGGGTAAAAATGAAAGTGGATGGTGAGAGATGGGTGATTATTGGTGCTTATGCACCTGGTTATGAGGAGATCTTGAGAGGCAAGTGTTTTGGGAGCAGCTGAGTGAATGTGTCAGCAGTTCTGGTGCACAAGACCAGGATATTAAGTGATGGGTGATCTGAATGTGAAGGTGAGTAATGTGGCAGTTGAGGGTATAATTAGTGCACAAGGGGTATTCAGTGTTGTGAATGGAAATGGTGAAGAGCTAGTGGATTTGTGTGTGGAAAAAGACTGGTGATTGGGAATACTAGGTTTAAAAAGAGAGAGATACACAAGTATAAGTATATGAGTAGGAGAGATGGTCAATGAGCGACATTATCTCGCAAAGCAAAAATGGGTATGTTTGAAGGAATAGTGGTCCCAACAATTTTATATGGTTGCGAGGCGTGGGCTATGGATAGAGTTGTGCGCAGGAGGATGGATGTGCTGGAAATGAGATGTTTGAGGACAATGTGTGGTGTGAGGTGGTTTGATCGAGTAAGTAACGTAAGGGTAAGAGAGATGTGTGGAAATAAAAAGAGCATGGTTGAGAGAGCAGAAGAGGGTGTTTTGAAATGGTTTGGGCACATGGAGAGAATGAGTGAGGAAAGATTGACCAAGAGGATATATGTGTCGGAGGTGGAGGGAACGAGGAGAAGTGGGAGACCAAATTGGAGGTGGAAAGATGGAGTGAAAAAGATTTTGTGTGATCGGGGCCTGAACATGCAGGAGGGTGAAAGGAGGGCAAGGAATAGAGTGAATTGGATCGATGTGGTATACCGGGGTTGACGTGCTGTCAGTGGATTGAATCAGGGCATGTGAAGCGTCTGGCGTAAACCATGGAAAGCTGTGTAGGTATGTATATTTGCGTGTGTGGACGTATGTATATACATGTGTATGGGGGTGGGTTGGGCCATTTCTTTCGTCTGTTTCCTTGCGCTACCAAGCAAACGCGGGAGACAGCGACAAAGCAAAAAAAAAAAAATAAATAAAAAAAATAAATATATATATATAAAAAAAAACTTTTCACTGCTTCTAACAACCTGCCTCCCACACCATATATTCTTAATACCTTCCACAGAGCATCTCTATCAACTCTTATCATATGCCTTCTCCAGATCCATAAATGCTACATACAAATCCATTTGCTTTTCTAAGTATTTCTCACATACATTCTTCAAAGCAAACACCTGATCCACACATCCTCTACCACTTCTGAAACCACACTGCTCTTCCCCAATCTGATGCTCTGTACATGCCTTCACCCTCTCAATCAATACCCTCCCATATAATTTACCAGGAATACTCAACAAACTTACACCTCTGTAATTTGAGCACTCACTCTTATCCCCTTTGCCTTTGTACAATGGCACTATGCACGCATTCCGCCAATCCTCAGGCACCTCACCATGAGTGATACATACATTAAATAACCTTACCAACCAGTCAATAATACAGTCACCCCCTTTTTTAATAAATTCCACTGCAATACCATCCAAACCTGCTGCCTTACCGGCTTTCATCTTCCGCAAAGCTTTTACTACCTCTTCTCTGTTTACCAAATCATTTTCCCTAACCCTCTCACTTTGCACACCACCTCGACCAAAACACCCTATATCTGCCACTCTATCATCAAACACATTCAACAAACCTTCAAAATACTCACTCCATCTCCTTCTCACATCACCACTACTTCTTATCACCTCCCCATTTGCGCCCTTCACTGAAGTTCCCATTTGCTCCCTTGTCTTACGCATGTGTAAGGCATATGTACGTGTAGGAAGAGAGGAAAGTGATTGGTTCTCAGTGAATGTAGGTTTGCGGCAGGGGTGTGTGATGTCTACATGGTGTTTAATTTGTTTATGGATGGGGTTGTTAGGGAGGTGAATGCAAGAGTTTTTGAAAGAGGGGCAAGTATGAAGTCTGTTGGGGATGAGAGAGCTTGGGAAGTGAGTCAGTTGTTGTTCGCTGATGATACAGCGCTGGTGGCTGATTCATGTGAGAAACTGCAGAAGCTTGTGACTGAGTTTGGTAAAGTGTGTGAAAGAAGAAAGTTAAGAGTTAATGTGAATAAGAGCAAGGTTATTAGGTACAATAGGGTTGAGGGTCACGTCGATTGGGAGGTAAGTTTGAATGGAGAAAAACTGGAGGAAGTAAAGTGTTTTAGATATCTGGGAGTGGATTTGACAGCGGATGGAACCATGGAAGCGGAAGTGGATCATAGGGTGGGGGAGGGGGCGAAAATCCTGGTAGCCTTGAAGAATGTGTGGAAGTCGAGAACATTATCTGGGAAAGCAAAAATGGGCATGTTTGAAGGAATAGTGGTTCCAACAATGTTGTATGGTTGCGAGGCGTGGGCTATGGATAGAGTTGTGCGCAGGAGGATGGATGTGCTGGAAATGAGATGTTTGAGGACAATGTGTGGTGTGAGGTGGTTTGATCGAGTAAGTAACATAAGGGTAAGAGAGATGTGTGGAAATAAAAAGTGTGTGGTTGAGAGAGCAGAAGAGGGTGTTTTGAAATGGTTCGGGCACATGGAGAGAATGAGTGAGGAAAGATTGACCAAGAGGATATATGTGTCGGAGGTGGAGGGAACGAGGAAAAGTGGGAGACCAAATTGGAGGTGGAAAGATGGAGTGAAAAAGATTTTGTGTGATCGGGGCCTGAACATGCAGGAGGGTGAAAGGAGGGCAAGGAATAGAGTGAATTGGATCGATGTGGTATACCGGGGTTGACGTGCTGTCAGTGGATTGAATCAGGGCATGTGAAGCGTCTGGGGTAAACCATGGAAAGCTGTGTAGGTATGTATATTTGCGTGTGTGGACGTATGTATATACATGTGTATGGGGGTGGGTTGGGCCATTTCTTTCGTCTGTTTCCTTGCGCTACCTTGCAAACGCGGGAGACAGTGACAAAGAAAAAAAAAAAAAATATATATATATATATATATATATATATATATATATATATATATATATATATATATATATATATATTTTTTTTTTCTTTGTCGCTGTCTCCCGCGTTTGCAAGGTAGCGCAAGGAAACAGACGAAAGAAATGGCCCAACCCACCCCCATACACATGTATATACATACGTCCACACACGCAAATATACATATATATATACTTTTTTCACTATACCTAGTTGCTTTCTCCGGCATTAGTGAGGTAGCACAAGGAAACAGATGAAAGAAAGGCCCAACCCACCTACACACACATGTATATACATAAACGCCCACACACGCAAATATACATACCCATACATTTCAACGTATACATACATATACATACACAGACATATACATATATACACATGTACATATTCATACTTGCTGCCTTCATCCATTCCTGTCGCCACCCTCCCACATATGAAATAGCACCGCCCTCTCCCTGCGCGCATGCAAGGTAGCACTAGGAAAAGACAACAAAAGCCACTTTCGTTCACACTCAGTCTCTAGCTGTCATGTGTAATGCATTAAAACCACAGCTCCCTTTCCACATCCAGGCCCCACAGACCTTTCCATGGTTTACCCCAGATGCCTCACATGCCCTTTTTCAATCCACTGACAGTACGTCGACCCTGGTATGCCACTTTGTTCCAATTCACTCTATTCCTTGCATGCCTTTCACCCTCCTGTATGTTCATGCCCCGATTGTTTAAAATCCTTTTCACTCCATCCTTCTACCTCCAATTTGGTGTCCCACTTCTCCTTGTTCCCTCTGCTTCTCAAACATATATCCTCTTTGCCAATCTTTCTTCACTCATTCTCTCCATGTGTCCAAACCATTTCAACACACCCTCTTCTGCTCTCAACCACACTCTTTTTATTACCACACATCCCTCTTACCCTTTCATTACTTAATCAAACCACCTCACACCATAGATTTCATTTCCAACACATTCACACTCCTCTGCACAACCCTGTCTATAGCCCATGCCTCACAAACATATAACACTGTTGGAACCACTATTCCTTCAAACATACCCATTTTTGCTCTCTGAGATATCGTTCTCACCTTCCACACATTCTTCAAAGCTCCCAGAACCTTTGTCACCTCCCCCACCCAGTGACTCACTTCCGTGTCCATGATTCCATCCGCTGCCAAGTCCACTCCCAGATATCTAAAACACTTCACTTCCTCCAGTTTTTCTCCATTCAAACTTACCTCCCAATTAACTTGCCCCTCAACCCTACTGAACCTACTAACCTTGCTCTTATTCACATTTACTCTCAACTTTCACCTTTCACACAATTTACGAAACTTAGTCACCAATGTCTGCAGTTTCTCATCCGAATCAGCCACCAGCACTGTATCATCAGTGAACAACAACTTACTCACTTCCTAAGCCCTCTCATCCACAACAGATTTCATACTTGCCCCCCTCTCTCCAAAACTCATGCATTCACTTCCCTAACCACCCCATCAATAAATAAATTAAACAACCATGGAAACATCACATACCCCTGACGCTAACCGACATTCACGGGGAACCAATCACTTTCCTCTCTTCCTACTCATACACATGCCTTACATCTTTGGTAAAAGCATTTCACTGCTTCTAGCAGCTTGTATTGCATTAAACAACTTTTCATCTCTACTGCAGGACTCGTATATTTTTGTCTAATATTCTTTATGTGATTACAGGTTTTATTTTCAACTTGTTAATTCAATACCTGACTTTCTGATATGCTCTCAGATTTAAAATATTACTCTCTATGCCTTTCCTCTATTGCCATGCATAGGACAAGGCTTAAAAGTTCTAGAACTACTAAACCTTTCTAGTCTCAATCACCAAAGACATGCAAACTGAGACAATTACTGATTTTAGCAAAGATATTGTTTGTTATAAAATATATCATACTAACACAGTTGACCAGGTAAAATATCCTGAAAAATGTGTACATGAAAAAATGAGTGCTTCTACAGGGAATGTATGTGGCTTAAGGTCCACCAGTTTGCCCAAACCTAACAATACCGGGCCATCTCAGCTTGACCAGTTCAAACTGGCACTGTTCATCAATGGAAAATCCATACCTTTTGGTCCACAAAAGTCCAGCTCTACTTCACGCAGAGGGATGTCAATTGTTTACACAAAACCATTATTGCATTAAACTTAAAAGGCAGAAAAACAAGTATCTTTCCTACACTTATTTTGTCTGATAAGATTATGCATGTTTTCATCAAAATGAACCTGCTGATTCCTAGCCTATAAAGGGTTAAGGCAGGTCACTGTCAACAATTTGTAGGTTCTGGAAACACGGAGGACTTTGCCTTATTTTTCATTTGTTCACTGTTTCTCACTTAACAAGGTAGCACTTGGAACAAAGAACAGCTATTAACAGCAAGTCACATCCTGTATACTACATTGCTCTAATTCACTCTGTCCCATGCACATCACTCACCCTCCTGCATGTTAAGGTCCGAAACACTCAAGCATCTTTTACTCCATCCTTCCACCTCTTCCATTTCCCCTTCTCCTTTTTATAGGGAAATTCCAACATTTAAACACTCTTAATAACCTTTCCTCACTCATCCCCTTCATATGTCAAGACCATTTCAGCATGCCCTCTTCAGCTCTCTCACACATACACTTCTTGCCACAATACCTCTCTCTTACCCTATCATTTCTTACATGATCAATCCTCACACCACATACTGTCCTCAAACATTTCATATCAAGCATATTCATCCTCTTTTGTACTTTTTCATCTATAGCCCAAGCCTTGCTTTCATACAACCTATCTTTGCCCTTACAGATGGTGACCTTTCTTTCCACACATTCCTAAATGAGCCATGACCTATGTTCCTTCACCCACCTTATGCATTACTTCAGCTCCCATGGTTCCATTCAGTGCTGCGTCCACTCACAAGAATCTAAAATTCTCTCTCTCTCTCCTCTCCTCTCTCTCTCTCTCTCTCTCTCTCTCTCTCTCTCTCTCTCTCTCTCTCTCTAATAACCTTAACTTTTATTCATATTAACTCTAACTTTCTCCTTTAACACACTCCCCCAAACTCAGAAACCAACTTTTGACATTTCTGACTTGAATTTGCCAACAAAGTTATATCAGCATACAGCAACTGACTTACCTCTCAGGCCCCTGTACCCCAAACAGAGAGCAGACCCACCTCTCTTTCCAAGACTACCACACTGATCTCCCTTACCACCTCATCCATAGATAGGTTAAACAGCCATGTTGAGATCACATACCCATGCTGCTGACTCACTTTCACCTGGAACCACTCACCCTCTTCTCTTCTTACTCACACACATGCCTTACTCTCCTGATAAACTCCTCACTACTTCAAGTAACTTTCCCTCCACACAATACATTTGTAACATTTTCCACAATAACCCCATATAAACACTATCATAATATGAATGCTACATACACACAAATTCTTCAAAGCACCAAAATACTCCACATATCATCTATTGCCCCTAAAGCCACACTATTCATCCTCAGTCTGATGCTCTGTGGATGTCACCACCCTCTCATACAACTTTCTAGGTATATTCTACAAACTTACACCTCTGTAGTTCAAACATTCTATTTCCACCCCCTTGCACTCTACAGACATTCTGTCAATCCTAAGGCATTTCAACTTGTACCATAAGTACAACAGAAATCGTAATTAAACAAACAACAATACTGTCACTTCCTTTCTTGAGAAGTTCAACTATAATCCCATCCACTCTAGATTCCATCCCTATTCCATCTTACACAAAGCTGTCACCATCTTCTCTTTTCACTAAATCACTTTTCCTTGATATTCTTCTTTCTCATATCTCCATGACTCAAACACCCTAAATCTGCCACCCTATCATGTAACATAACATTCCCTCAAAATATTCCCTTCATCTCCTTTCCACCTCTTTCCTTCCTGTTACCACTTCCCCATCTACTCCCATTTATTCTCATGTTCTCTTCACATTATTCAACTCCCAAAGCATTTTATCATTCTCCAGAAGACTGCTGATTCTCTCTCAACCCAACTCTCATTTGCCCTTATTTTCACCCATCGCCCCTTCCTCCTGACTTCCTGCTGCTTCCTACACGACTCTAATATATCTTTGTCTAATATTTTTCTGATATGGTTGCAGGTTTTATTTTCAACTTGTTAATTCTATACCTAACTTCCTGGTATGCTTTAAGATTTAAAATATCAATATTTATGCCTTCTCTCTACTGCCATGCTGGAGCACAAGGCTTAAAAGTTCAAGAATTATTAAACCTTTCAAGTCTCAACCACTAAAAGACTTGCAGAGATTATCATGGATTTTAGTGAAGAGAAATTTTTACTTAACATAGCATACCAACATAGTTTACAAGGTAAACTATCCCAAAAAATGTATACATGAAAAAGAGAGCACTCTTACAGGCAGTGCATGTGGCTAATAGTCCACCAATTTTCATAAACCTAGCTATACTGGGCCATCTCAGACCATTTTCTGTATGCAACACACTTCTTCCATGCATGTTACCACTGCTTTTCTAAATATCTCTCGTGCTTGCCCACTCCTGTGGTTTCATTTACTCTTGTCTGCCATTCTTGACCCAGTCTCTCCTACTACCACCAGACACAATCCTCTTTTTTAAACTCACTCGCTTCACCACCCTCTTCCCACCCACATCATTTTCTCTTTTCCTATAGCCAGTACAAAATATCACCCTCAGCTCCACCTAGAAGTGTTCAGACATCCCACCAGCTGCCCCTCTCAGTATATTTACATCGAAGTCTCTTTAATGTGACTATCAAACAAGATATCATCCAAGAAAGCCTGCTAACTGTTTACCTTTATCACCTATATATACTTTTTATGTATATCCTTTTATAAACAAAGTATTCCAAATCACCAGTCCTTTTTAGTACACATCTCCAAAAGCTGTTCACTGACATCATTCACAACATGTACCCCATGCCCTCCTATTATACCCTTAACTGCCATGCCTAACATTCTTGCATTCAAATCACTCATCACTATTACTGAATCTCTTGCATCAAAATTGCTGACACATTCACTCAACTCCTCCCAAAACACTTGTCTCGTTTCCTCTCCCTCTTGCCACCAGCTGCAAAAGCACTAACAATAACCCACCTCTCATCATCCAAATTCATTTTGAACCACAACAGCCTTGGCTCACTTCCTTACATTCTTTCATGTATTTCCACAACTCCTTCAGCAGAATTGCCACTCACTCCTTTGATCTTGCCCTCACACTAAACCCAGACTTTAACCCTAATATATTCCCACACCATTTTTACCCCTTTCCCAAAAGCTTTGTTTCATTAAGAGCTAAAAGATTCAGGCACCCATCCCTAAACATACTGCCTTTCACTGTCTTCTTCTCATACTAGTTACATCCACACATATTAAGACATACCAGCCTGATCCTTCAAGAGGGATGACAATGCCTTATTTGGCTGTTCCTGTTCTGATATTTACAAATTGAAATATAAGGAGAGGGAGATTTCTGGGCTCCCAGCTCCAACTCCTTTAATCACCTGTTATGAAATGCAGGGAATAAGGGGGTAAAATTATTTCTCCCCACTGTGTCACCAACTACGACAATTCAAATGCGAATCATACTGGGTCATCGTATTTGATAATGAAATTTTTCATGAAATAGCTTTTACAACTGAAGTCTATGGGGTTCTTCTAATGTCCTTGGCTAACTTTCTTATTCAGCAATGGAGGAGACCTATGGTAACATTGAAACTCATAGCTTAGATATAATATATTCATAAGTTCGTAATTTCTAGCTATCTAAAGTTATACCAATTCCCTTAAATATGTAAGAAAAGAAGCCAAAGCAAGTTATTCACTTGCAATTTATTGAAAGGCAAGACAAAGGTTTACTGTAGTTGTCATCACCTGGCCAAAATGAGATATCTGAAGTGCAGCAATGTCCTGCATGGGAAATGGTCCACACAGCATGTTTGTTTGACAGATGAGAGTAGATGGCCTGCATGAAACTTACATAGTAAGAAGCCACACCTGGGTTACCTGGCAAAATCATAAGATGGACGTACAAAACATGTCATTACATACATATGATAAAAATTTTCTGAAATTTCCAACAATTTCTGTGCTTTAAACTCTTAACATCTTAAAATATAACAGAGAATTTTCAATTAATTTACACACCTGGAATGATCAATATAATGCTCTTTGGATTTTCATCTAAAGATTGTCCAAGACTTAAGACTTCTGTTGGGTGTCCTCTAACAAGTATTTCACGTCTGACTACCATGGATGCCATTTTGGCTAAACTGCTTAAAAATGTACCTGGGGAAAAACATTACTTATGAGGAGCATACTCATGACTAATCTTCATAACTTAATAGAAATAAATTATTTCCAAAAACATGAAAACTACAAAAATCACGTCTACAAATTTTTATACTCCATTTTAAGATTTGTATTTTCAAAATACTTCAGAAAGTGGTCCTACTGCTGGCAAATCAAACCTTGGCCAAATCATAACACAACATGAAAAAACATGTCTGTCAAACATGCCCCCTATCTAATATTTTAAACCACCTTTATAAATGTCACCTTGTGGCCTCACATGTACAACTTCCTATCATAAATACATGCCTCTAGTTTGGTCCCCATCCATTATCCCATTTTGTGCAAGAGTGGTATAATTGAGAAAGGGCCATGGAAACATGTTAAACAAGGTGATATACAAGGTGAGGTAACAGAGGGCAATGAGCAACTAGAGGTGCATGATTATAGTGAGGAAAGAGGTGTTGTAAGGTTGGTAGAGTAATAAGAGACAGGCCTGTGATGCTGGTGATGATAGGCATCAGATGAAGCAGCACCACATGGGAGAAATGCATGACTGCCAAGTCGATGTTGTGCCCCTGTAGGAGGTGGGTGAGGCCCATATCGCAGCTCCTGGAGTGTACAGCAGCTGCCAATCAGTGATAGGGAAGCCAGAGGCTCCTGGAGTGTGTAACTGCCGAATAGTGCTTCGGGTCGCAGGAGGGTCCTGAAGTGGCACTATGGATGCAGGAGTGTCATGTGCACTGCCGTAGGTCCCTTGTTACAGCTGCTGTTTGTAATGGGCAGAGGCAATGTCCCATGCGATTCCTGCCGAAACTGGACATTGGAGATGAGGCACCACAATGAATCCTGCCAGAAAGATGAAATGTCTGGAGTCATGTTGGGACTCCTATTGATGGAGATGCCCTAAGGGAAGCCTGAGTCTGGAGTCACATTGCCAAGGTTTCAGGTACTGGAGTGGTACACTGCTGTCTAGTGGTGAGTCAACTTCCAGACTGGATTGCTGTGGTGATACCTGGGTATTTACGAGGTGGTGAGGTCAGGTCTGTGAGGGGTAACTATTCCCAAAGGGAATTAGAAAGATTGAAGCAGAATGTTGCAAGCTTTCTGATCTCTTCCAAGCTAGTGGACTTGAGGTTAAGTGCATAACAGTGGCACTTCTTATGGAAAGGGTCAGGTCATCTGTAATTACAGAGGCTGCTTTTGATCTGCTACCACCCACATAAATGTAGATGTCAGGAGTTATTGATGCAGGTGCAGATGTGTAGGATGGGGCATCAAACACATTCTTCCAAGAATTATTAGGTCAGGTGAGGCCACAGGCTGTCACCCAGTCAATGGTGACATCATTAAGGTGACCTTCAGTCACTACACATTCTTCATATATTGTATACACAGGCATTTACTATAATTTCAGTACACATGACCTTGTGACACTGACTTTTGACCCATAAACTCAATAAATTGAGATGGAGAACTTTGTATATCTATTATATAAGTTTAACCCACATCCATTCAGCCAATTAAACAACATTGTGTACACAAGCATTTAGTACCACATCATTACACATGACCTTATGACCTTAATCTCTGACCCCAAAAGTTAATCATGTTTTTATGTTTCCCTCTGAAAAAGGAAGACTTTTTCTTTGTTGTTGCTGTTTTTTCTTTCTAACATACAGCATATTTAACATAACACAAAGTGAAAATGCATCTAACCATAATTACCTATTTGTATTATATATGTAGGGAATTTTACACTCATGTTAAACATTCTCTACTATCACACAACTTGTTAAATCCACATATGATACCTTCATTAACCATGCCCTAAATTATTTTATTCCGTTCATCCACCACTCATACTATTAATATCCTTCATTACATCTTTTATTGCAAGTTTCTTGCTTAAATTCATGTAATTGTTTAATTACCTATTTGTACTTACTGTACAGGGAGAGTTTTCTACCGGGAGAGAGTTTGACAGTTGTGGAGCCCCATCTCTTGAATATTCTCTACTATCATGCTACTCCTTAAATTTATGTATGCTATTTACATTAACCATGTCCTCAGTCATTTTGTTCCATTCATTCTCCACTCTTATACTATAAAAGTATCATTTTACATCCTTTTTAACAAGTTTCTTTTTCAATTTCTTTTTTTTTTTTTTTGTCATACATATTCGCCATTTCCCACGTTAGCGAGGTAGCATCCTCTAATAGCTCTATCCCTAAATAACTCTAGGAACTGTTCACGGTCTACATCATCCATCTCTTTTAAAAACATAAAGGTTTGTGATTAGGTTAGGTTGGATTAGGTTCGGTTCATTTTAAGACCTCTTCCATCAAGAAATCAACAAAGTCAAGCAAATTTTAGATAATATTGTTTTTTCTAATAAAACAATTGATGAAGAGACAAGTGTGTGCTTCCAAACTCGACTAGTTAATCACATCCAACAACTTTAACTATCCATCGAATTTCTTACAAAAATAAGATGTATCTGCCTATCATATAAATGAGCATATCGTAATGAGGAGAACAGATAGGTATATTACCTGCAACATCCAAGAACATTTACTCACTATCATCATTTACTACAGGAACTTTATGAGAGACAACTTCACAGAGCGCACTACCTTACTGCAGTCTACCAATGTAGTTTACAGTTGAAGGTTTTAAACTTCAGAACAACTTAAGCTACATCAATATGATGCTTCACACTCCATCTTCAAAAGTGAGGCCTGAAACTATATATGCAACAGCAACATAATACAAATCTCACTCACCAGCACCTTGGTGAATAACATAACAATGAAAAACTGCCATAACCACACAAGACTACAGATACAAGAAGACATAAAAGAACATAAGAATATGTAATCATCAAAGTACTGGAAAACCCATGGCCCTACGACTGTTTTCAACCACACCACAGATGACCCCACTCTCTCCCAAAAGTGACTCCCCCAGGTGTAGAGACCTGAAGCAAACCACCCACCAAATGACCCACCAAGCTTGACTCCCATCAAACACACTGCTGTGCATGAAGTTTGAGGGAACATGGTCCTCAAATTAAAATATTATATACCTTACTGCTCTCATTTATAACACTTCAAGAAGTAAACCATTCCTGTTTTAGGTCAAAGTATATTGTGTGGTACCATTTTTAAGCAATATGACAATTATATGTACAATGTGTACCTGAAACATCTTATGTATTTAAGTTATAAAATAAAGATGAACATAAGACATAAATTCATACTTTATCTGATGAAGCAAAATTTGTGACCAAAAAAACTAAACTAAACACGCATTCCTCACGTGTTGTAGAAGGCGACTAGAGGGGACGGGAGCGGGGGGCCAGAAATCCTCCCCTCCTTGTATTCTAACTTTCTAAAATGGGAAACAGAAGAAGGAGTCACGCAGGGAGTGCTCATCCTCCTCGAAGGCTCAGATTGGGGTGTCTAAATGTGTGTGGATGTAACCAAGATGAGAAAAAAGGAGAGATAGATAGTATGTTTGAGGAAAGGAACCTGGATGTTTTGGCTCTGAGTGAAACGAAGCTCAAGGCTAAAGGGGAAGAGTGGTTTGGGAATGTCTTGGGAGTAAAGTCAGCGGTTAGTGAAAGGACAAGAGCAAGGGAAGGAGTAGCACTACTCCTGAAACAGGAGTTGTGGGAGTATGTGATAGAATGTAAGAAAGTGAATTCTAGATTAATATGGGTAAAACTGAAAGTTGATGGAGAGAGATGGGTAATTATTGGTGCATATGCACCTGGGCATGAGAAGAAAGATCATGAGAGGCAAGTGTTTTGGGAGCAGCTGAATGAGTGTGTTAGTGGTCTTGATGCACAAGACCGGGTTATAGTGAAGAGTGATTTGAATGCAAAGCTGAGTAATGTGGCAGTTGAGGGAATAATTGGTATACATGGGGTGTTCAGTGTTGTAAATGGAAATGGTGAAGAGCTTGTAGATTTGTGCTGAAAAAGGACTGGTGATTGGGAATACCTGGATTAAAAAGCAAGATATACATAAGTATACATATGTAAGGATGAGAGATGGCCAGAGAGCGTTATTGGATTACGTGTTAACTGACAGGCGCACGAAAGAGAGACTTTTGGATGTTAATGTGCTGAGAGGTGCAACTGGAGGGATGTCTGATCATTATCTTGTGGAGGCGAAGGTGAAGATTTGTATGGGTTTTCAGAAAAGAAGAGAGAATGTTGGGGTAAAGAGGGTGGTGAGAGTAAGTGAGCTTGGGAAGGAGACTTGTGTGAGGAAGTATCAGGAGAGACTGAGTACAGAATGGAAAAAGGTGAGAACAAAGGAGGTAAGGGGAGTGGGGGAGTAATGGGATGTATTTAGGGAAGCAGTGATGGCTTGCGCAAAAGATGCTTGGGGCATGAGAAGCATGGGTGGTGGGTTGATTAGAAAGGGTAGTGAGTGGTGGGATGAAGAAGTAAGATTATTAGTGAAAGAGAAGAGAGAGGCATTTGGACGATTTTTGCAGGGAAAAAATGCAAATGAGTGGGAGATGTATAAAAGAAAGAGGCAGGAGGTCAAGAGAAAGGTGCAAGAGGTGAAAAAGAGGGCAAATGAGAGTTGGGGTGAGAGAGTATCATTAAATTTTAGGGAGAATAAAAAGATGTTCTGGAAGGAGGTAAATAAAGTGCATAAGACAAGGGAGCAAATGGGAACTTCAGTGAAGGGGGCTAATGGGGAGGTGATAACAAGTAGTGGTGATGTGGGAAGGAGATGGAGTGAGTATTTTGAAGGTGTGTTGAATGTGTTTGATGATAGAGTGGCAGATATAGGGTGTTTTGGTCAAGGTGGTGTGCAAAGTGAGACGGTTAGGGAAAATGATTTGGTAAACAGAGAAGAGGTAGTAAAAGCTTTGCGGAAGATGAAAGCCGGCGAGGCAGCGGGTTTGGATGGTATTGCAGTGGAACTTTTTAAAAAAGGGGGTGACTGTATTGTTGACTGGTTGGTAAGGCTATTTAATGTATGTATGATTCATGGTGAGGTGCCTGAGGATTGGCGTAATGCTTGCATAGTGCCATTGTACAAAGGCAAAGGGGATAAGAGTGAGTGCTCAAATTACAGAGGTATAAGTCTGTTGAGTATTCCTGGTAAATTATATGGGAGGGTATTGATTGAGAGGGTGAAGGCATGTACAGAGCATCAGATTGGGGAAGAGCAGTGTGGTTTCAGAAGTGGTAGAGGATGTGTGGATCAGGTGTTTGCTTTGAAGAATGTATGTGAGAAATACTGAGAAAAGCAAATGGATTTGTATGTAGCATTTATGGATCTGGAGAAGGCATATGATAGAGTTGATAGAGATGCTCTGTGGAAGGTACTAAGAATATATGGTGTGGGAGGCAAGTTGTTAGAAGCAGTGAAAAGTTTTTATCGACGATGTAAGGCATGTGTACGTGTAGAAAGAGAGGAAAGTGATTGGTTCTCATTGAATGTAGGTCTGCGGCCCAATCCACCCACATACACATGTATATACATACACATCCACACACGCACATATACGTACCTATACATTTCAACGTATACATATATATGCATACACAGACATAAACATATATACACATGTACATAATTCATACTTGCTGCCTTTATATCCCTGGGGATAGGGACATGGATAGGGGAGAAAGAATACTTCCCACGTATTCCCTGCATGTCGTAGAAGGTGACTAAAAGGGGTGGTAGCAGGGGGCTGGAAATCCTCCCCTCAAGTGTTTACTTTTCCAAAAGAAGGAACAGAGAAGGGGGTCAAGTGATGATTTTTCCTCTATGGCTCAGTTCTCTGTTCGTGATGCTACCTTGCGAATGTGGGAAATGGCAAATATGTATGAAAAAAATATATGTATATACATGCACATATACATACAAGTACACATACATATCCATATATCCACATGTGCATATTCATACTTACTCGCCTTCATCCATTCCTAGCACCACTATACCCCACAGGATACAACACTGCTTCCCCCTGCATCAGTGAGGTAGCACCAGAAAACAGATGAAAAAAGGCTACATAACTGACTCTGACTCAGTCTCTAGCTGTCATGTGTAATGCACCAAAACCACAGCCCCCTATCCGTGGCAAGGCCCTACAGACCTTTCATTGGTTTAATCCAGATGTTTCACATGCCCTGGTTCAGTCCATTGACATCATGTCGACCCCAGTATACCATGTTGTTCTGATTCACTCTATTCTGTGTATGTCTTTCAACCTCCTGCATGTTCAAGCCCTGATTGCTCAAAATCTTTTTCACTCCATCCTTCCACCTCGAATTTGGTATCAAGCTTCTCGTTCCCTCTACCTCTGACACATACATCCCTTTGTCAACCTTTCCTCACTCATTCTCTCCAGGTTTTTTGTTTTATGTTGAAGGCTTCAGTCATGGACAAAATTCTACATCAAGGCCAGGCCATTAATTGAAATACAGAGAATTATGAAATGAGAAAAGAAAAGGAAAAATTACAAATTTTTGAGAAAGTAAAAAAACCTGTCTTTTGAAAATGTGCTAGGTCAAAGATATTGTGGAGGACATGAAAGGGTAACAAGTTCCAGAGCTTTGATGAGTAGGGAAAGAAGCAAATATCAAAATAGCTCACCCTTGAGTTCCCAGTGGCCACACAATAATCATGTACCACAGTAGCTTGCTAAGTATTGCATGGTCTAGCTAGTGGTGTGGGCACACAAGCCAGCTCTCAGGGGCAAAAACCAAAGTAATACCTATAGAAGAGGAAAAGTGAATGAACATTGCAGTTCAGGGAAAGGGGGTTAAGTTTAAGTTAGCCTTGGACACACTCTTCTGCTCTTTCAACCACACTATTTTTTTTTTTTTTTTTTTTTTTTTTCAAACTATTCGCCATTTCCCGCGTTAGTGAGGTAGCGTTAAGAACAGAGAACTGGGCCACTGAGGGAATATCCTCACCTGGCCCCCTTCTCTGTTCCTTCTTTTGGAAAATTAAAAAAAAATTGAGAGGGGAGGATTTCCAGCCCCCCGCTCCCTCCCCTTTTAGTCGCCTTCTACGACACGCAGGGAATACGTGGGAAGTATTCTTTCTCCCCTATCCCCAGATCTCTCTTACCCTTTCGCTTAAGTATTACTGAGATGTCCTTAATCTGGGCATTCAGTTGCCTGTGCTGAAAAAAAAATCATAAATTGCCATCCAAAAAAAGAAAAAATTCATGAACACAATATCTTTGAAGGAAGAGGCTAACACAATATAACAACACAAAATAACATGTTGAATAAGATGCCATATCTATCTTTGTACTGAAACACAGACAATACAGATATCTGCAAGCAACACAACTGAAGACATTTCATAAAACTGCATCTACAAATGAAGAATCCAAAAGGAGGAAAAGGATGAATATGACGCCACACTTATCCCTAAAGTATGTAACTTTGATATTCATATCAAATACAGACAGTACAAAGAAATCCATACACTTTTGAAAAATTTTGACTTGAAAATTGATACAAAAAGTTTACTTTTAATTCTGAGAAAACTTAGTGTATTTACAAGGAAATTCCCATATTCTTTGTCTCAAAATACAGTATCAATACTTCTAATATGATGTCAAAGTATATGTAACTTCCTGCTGATTCAAGAGATTCTGTATTGATTCAAAGACAACATATGGCCATGGTAGCTACATTGTTCACATAAAAAAATCTGGGTGGCAGTCACCACAGCATCAGAGAGTAGAATTGTGTGTATCTTAAAATCCAAAAATGTAAGACAAATTAGGTAATGACGACCAAAAATGATTTTACAGCAGTCAACTGCAGATGAATTAGCCCTCAGGCTGGATAAAAGTGTCTCTCGACAAAAACTGATTAGACATCGAGATATTTCAGAAAAAGTATTGATTCAGAGTATCTTTTGCAACGGAAAATTATAACTTTACAGACAATAAACACATTTCATTTGCTGGTTCCTTCAATCTGGTAACTTTAACATACCAGAAAATTAAATGTTTCCAATCAACTCTTCATGTAGCATGGCATTTGTCACAAGATATCTGGTTTTGAAAGACTATATGACACAAGAAAGTCACCAAGGTTATGTAAGTCAGAAAATCTGCCCAATATATCCTAAATTTTAAGTTACAGACATCACATATGAGAAGTAGAAGCAGAGATGTAGAAATATAATTGAAGGATGTCTATCATAAACACTGGAACAAGACTACGATATAGTTTAACATTACTTTTTATAAAAAAAAGCCCATAAACCTCAAGAGGGTTACACCAGACACTGGTAAAAGAATTACAAATTATATTGTTGCAATTAAAGAACATATGATACCATAACCATTGTAATGAAAAGAATGTGACAGAATTTTTTTTATGTTGAAGGCTCCAGTCACGGACAAAAGTCCACATCAAGGTCAGGCCTTTATAACGAATCTAGCTCTCACAGTAATGAAAGTAATGGTCAATATAGATCACTGTTGTCTAGGTTATACTGCGAGGAGAAGACCCGTCATAAATGATTGTGAAAAATTATTTTATTAGGTCTAGAATAAGCCCAGGTTGATAATGATCAGTATTATTAATCAAAACATAGAAGTAACACAAAATCACAAAGTAACAGCAAGTATAATAACTAATTAACCAAATTCAATCAACAATGAATCTGTGACTCACATCCCCATGAATAGAAAAATATTACCACAAATCAAATGAAAAGCAATTTCCCAGCACACAACATAAAACTATGTTAACACAACCACAAGTGCATTTAACCACAAAGGCAGCTTAACTTATATAACAAAATCGTTCTGCTCCCCTACCACACCACCACACCTCGGGGAAGAGCCACTACACCTCAGGATGCCGTCTGGAATGAGACTGCTGTGGAAGGCATCGGCACCAATATATAAAGAGTTGGTATGAAGCCCGGCTTGTCTCAGTCAAAGTGAGACGAAGCAACAAGGACTTGAACTAATGAATCCTAACGCAGAACGATCTGGTTCCAACGTGGCAGAGAGGCAGTGGTGCGTAGTATGGAGGACAAAATAATATAAGAGTTTTAATTTAAACAAGATCTTAGGAGAGTACATGATAATATACATTCTTTTTTTTTTTTTTTTTTGCTTTGTCGCTGTCTCCTGTGTTTGCGAGGTAGCGCAACGAAACAGACGAAAGAAATGGCCCAACCCATCCCCATACACATGTATATACATACGTCCACACACGCAAATATACATACCTACACAGCTTTCCATGGTTTACCCCAGACGCTTCACATGCCCTGATTCAATCCACTGACAGCACGTCAACCCCGGTATACCACATCGCTCCAATTCACTCTATTCCTTGCCCTCCTTTCACCCTCCTGCATGTTCAGGCCCCGATCACTCAAAATCTTTTTCACTCCATCTTTCCACCTCCAATTTGGTCTCCCTCTTCTCGTTCCCTCCACCTCCGACACATATATCCTCTTGGTCAATCTTTCCTCACTCATTCTCTCCGTGTGCCCAAACCATTTCAAAACACCCTCTTCTGCTCTCTCAACCACGCTCTTTTTATTTCCACACATCTCTCTTACCCTTACGTTACTTACTCGATCAAACCACCTCACACCACACATTGTCCTCAAACATCTCATTTCCAGCACATCCATCCTCCTGCGCACAACTCTATCCATAGCCCACGCCTCGCAACCATACAACATTGTTGGAACCACTATTCCTTCAACATACCCATTTTTGCTTTCCAAGATAATGTTCTCGACTTCCACACAGTCTTCAAGGCTCCCAGAATTTTCGCCCCCTCCCCCACCCTATGATCCACTTCCGCTTCCATGGTTCCATCCGCTGCCAGATCCACTCCCAGATATCTAAAACACTTTACTTCCTCCAGTTTTTCTCCTTTCAAACTTACCTCCCAATTGACTTGACCCTCAACCCTACTGTACCTAATAACCTTGCTCTTATTCACATTTACTCTTAATTTTCTTCTTTCACACACTTTACCAAACTCAGTCACCAGCTTCTGCAGTTTCTCACACGAATCAGCCACCAGCGCTGTATCATCAGCAAACAACAACTGACTCACTTCCCAAGCTCTCTCATCCCCAACATATATATATATATATATATATATTATCCCTGGGGATAGGGGATTAAGAGTACATCCCACGTATTCCCTGCGTGTCGTAGAAGGCGACTAAAAGGGGAGGGAGCGGGGGGCTGGAAATCCTCCTCTCTCGTTTTTTTTTTTTTTTCAATTTTCCAAAAGAAGGAACAGAGGGGGCCAGGTGAGGATATTCCAAAAAAGGCCCAGTCCTCTGTTCTTAACGCTACCTCGCTAACGTGGGAAATGGCGAATAGTTTAAAAGAAAGAAAGAAATATATATATATATATATATATATATATATATATATATATATATATATATATATATATATATATATATATTTTTTTTTTTTATACTTTGTCGCTGTCTCCCGCGTTTGCGAAGTAGCGCAAGGAAACAGACGAAAGAAATGGCCCAACCCCCCCCCCCCATACACATGTACATACGTCCACACACGCAAATATACATACCTACACATCTTTCCATGGTTTACCCCAGACGCTTCACATGCCTTGATTCAATCCACTGACAGCACGTCAACCCCTGTATACCACATCGCTCCAATTCACTCTATTCCTTGCCCTCCTTTCACCCTCCTGCATGTTCAGGCCCCGATCACACAAAATCTTTTTCACTCCATCTTTCCACCTCCAATTTGGTCTCCCTCTTCTCCTCGTTCCCTCCACCTCCGACACATATATCCTCTTGGTCAATCTTTCCTCACTCATTCTCTCCATGTGCCCAAACCATTTCAAAACACCCTCTTCTGCTCTCTCAACCACGCTCTTTTTATTTCCACACATCTCTCTTACCCTTACGTTACTTACTCGATCAAACCACCTCACACCACACATTGTCCTCAAACATCTCATTTCCAGCACATCCATCCTCCTGCGCACATCTCTATCCATAGCCCACGCCTCGCAACCATACAACATTGTTGGAACCACTATTCCTTCAAACATACCCATTTTTGCTTTCCGAGATAATGTTCTCGACTTCCACACATTTTTCAAGGCTCCCAAAATTTTCGCCCCCTCCCCCACCCTATGATCCACTTCCGCTTCCATGGTTCCATCCGCTGACAGATCCACTCCCAGATATCTAAAACACTTCACTTCCTCCAGTTTTTCTCCATTCAAACTCACCTCCCAATTGACTTGACCCTCACCCCTACTGTACCTAATAACCTTGCTCTTATTCACATTTACTCTTAACTTTCTTCTTCCACACACTTTACCAAACTCAGTCACCAGCTTCTGCAGTTTCTCACATGAATCCGCCACCAGCGCTGTATCATCAGCGAACAACAACTGACTCACTTCCCAAGCTCTCTCATCCCCAACAGACTTCATACTTGCCCCTCTTTCCAGGACTCTTGCATTTACCTCCCTAACAACCCCATCCATAAACAAATTAAACAACCATGGAGACATCACACACCCCTGCCGCAAACCTACATTCACTGAGAACCAATCACTTTCCTCTCTTCCTACACGTACACATGCCTTACTTCCTCGATAAAAACTTTTCACTGCTTCTAACAACTTGCCTCCCACACCATATATTCTTAATACCTTCCACAGAGCATCTCTATCAACTCTATCATATGCCTTCTCCAGATCCATAAATGCTACATACAAATCCATTTGCTTTTCTAAGTATTTCTCACATACATTCTTCAAAGCAAACACCTGATCCACACATCCTCTACCACTTCTGAAACCGCATTGCTCTTCCCCAATCTGATGCTCTGTACATGCCTTCACCCTCTCAATCAATACCCTCCCATATAATTTACCAGGAATACTCAACAAACTTATACCTCTGTAATGTGAGCACTCACTCTTATCCCCTTTGCCTTTGTACAATGGCACTATGCACGCATTCCGCCAATCCTCAGGCACCTCACCATGAGTCATACATACATTAAATAACCTTACCAACCAGTCAACAATACAGTCACCCCCCTTTTTAATAAATTCCACTGCAATACCATCCAAACCTGCTGCCTTGCCGGCTTTCATCTTCCGCAAGGCTTTTACTACCTCTTCTCTGTTTACCAAATCATTTTCCCTAACCCTCTCACTTTGCAAACCACCTCGACCAAAACACCCTATATCTGCCACTCTGTCATCAGACACATTCAACAAACCTTCAAAATACTCATTCCATCTCCTTCTCACATCACCGCTACTTGTTATCACCTCCCCATTTACGCCCTTCACTGAAGTTCCCATTTGCTCCCTTGTCTTACGCACCCTATTTACCTCCTTCCAGAACATCTTTTTATTCTCCCTAAAATTTACTGATAGTCTCTCACCCCAACTCTCATTTGCCCTTTTTTTCACCTCTTGCACCTTTCTCTTGACCTCCTGTCTCTTTCTTTTATACTTCTCCCACTCAATTGCATTTTTTCCCTGCAAAAATCGTCCAAATGCCTCTCTCTTCTCTTTCACTAATACTCTTACTTCTTCATCCCACCACTCACTACCCTTTCTAAACAGCCCACCTCCCACTCTTCTCATGCCACAAGCATCTTTTGCGCAATCCATCACTGATTCCCTAAATACATCCCATTCCTCCCCCACTCCCCTTACTTCCATTGTTCTCACCTTTTTCCATTCTGTACACAGTCTCTCCTGGTACTTCCCCACACAGGTCTCCTTCCCAAGCTTACTCACTCTCACCACCTTCTTCACCCCAACATTCACTCCTCTTTTCTGAAAACCCATACTAATCTTCACCTTAGCCTCCACAAGATAATGATCAGACATCCCTCCAGTTGCACCTCTCAGCACATTAACATCCAAAAGTCTCTCTTTCGCACGCCTGTCAATTAACACGTAATCCAATAACGCTCTCTGGCCATCTCTCCTACTTACATAAGTATACTTATGTATATCTCGCTTTTTAAACCAGGTATTCCCAATCATCAGTCCTTTTTCAGCACATAAATCTACAAGCTCTTCACCATTTCCATTTACAACACTGAACACCCCATGCATACCAATTATTCCCTCAACTGCCACATTACTCACCTTTGCATTCAAATCACCCATCACTATAACCCGGTCTCGTGCATCAAAACCGCTAACACACTCATTCAGCTGCTCCCAAAACACTTGCCTCTCATGATCTTTCTTCTCATGCCCAGGTGCATATGCACCAATAATCACCCACCTCTCTCCATCAACTTTCAGTTTTACCCATATTAATCGAGAATTTACTTTCTTACATTCTATCACATACTCCCACAACTCCTGTTTCAGGAGTATTGCTACTCCTTCCCTTGCTCTTGTCCTCTCACTAACCCCTGACTTCACTCCCCAGACATTTCCAAACCACTCTTCCCCTTTACCCTTGAGCTTCGTTTCACTCAGAGCCAAAACATCCAGGTTCCTTTCCTCAAACATACTACCTATCTCTCCTTTTTTCACATCTTGGTTACATCCACACACATTTAGGCACCCCACTCTGAGCCTTCGAGAAGGATGATTTTTTTTTTTTTATACTTTGTCGCTGTCTCCCGCGTTTGCGAGGTAGCGCAAGGAAACAGACGAAAGAAATGGCCCAACCCCCCCCCCATACAAATGTATATACATACGTCCACACACGCAAATATACATACCTACACAGCTTTCCATGGTTTACCCCAGACGCTTCACATGCCTTGATTCAATCCACTGACAGCACGTCAACCCCGGTATACCACATCGCTCCAATTCACTCTATTCCTTGCCCTCCTTTCACCCTCCTGCATGTTCAGGCCCCGATCACACAAAATCTTTTTCACTCCATCTTTCCACCTCCAATTTGGTCTCCCTCTTCTCCTTGCTCCCTCCACCTCCGACACATATATCCTCTTGGTCAATCTTTCCTCACTCATCCTCTCCATGTGCCCAAACCACTTCAAAACACCCTCTTCTGCTCTCTCAACCACGCTCTTTTTATTTCCACACATCTCTCTTACCCTTACGTTACTCACTCGATCAAACCACCTCACACCACACATTGTCCTCAAACATCTCATTTCCAGCACATCCATCCTCCTGCGCACAACTCTATCCATAGCCCACGCCTCGCAACCATACAACATTGTTGGAACCACTATTCCTTCAAACATACCCATTTTTGCTTTCCGAGATAATGTTCTCGACTTCCACACATTCTTCAAGGCCCCCAGAATTTTCGCCCCCTCCCCCACCCTATGATCCACTTCCGCTTCCATGGTTCCATCCGCTGCCAGATCCACTCCCAGATATCTAAAACACTTCACTTCCTCCAGTTTTTCTCCATTCAAACTCACCTCCCAATTGACTTGACCCTCAACCCTACTGTACCTAATAACCTTGCTCTTATTCACATTTACTCTTAACTTTCTTGTGAATAAGAGCAAGGTTATTAGGTACAGTAGGGTTGAGGGTCAAGTCAATTGGGAGGTGAGTTTGAATGGAGAAAAACTGGAGGAAGTGAAGTGTTTTAGATATATATATATATATATATATATATATATATATATATATATATATATATATATATATATATATACATATATGAAAAGATTCGAACCCCGTACCATTCGCGTGGTAGCTAGGAATGCTAACTGCGAGGCTATGATCGCCCCTAACAGGGAAATGACTATTCGATTGCTAGTAATCCAATACCCTCAAACAAGATCTTAGGATAGTACATGATACCTTAATTGAAACAGGTTTTAATTGAAACAGAAAAGTATGAAAGGAAAAAAGAAGACATGGAAAAATATTTATGAATTTTTGAGGACAAGAAAGACCTGTCTTTTGAGATGTGCCAAGTCATAGGTATTGAGAAAGACATGAGATTAGGGAAAGACATGAGAAGCCTGAGAGTTCCAAATCTTCAATGTATAGAGAAAGAAGCAATTGTCAAAACGACCCACCCTTTAGTTGCCGATGGCCACACAATAATCATGTGATGCAGCAGCTTGCCGAGTATTGCATGGCTTAGCTAGTGGTGGGGGTACACAAGCAGCCAGCTCTCAGGAGCAAAAACGAAAGTAACATCTATAGAAGAGGGAAAGTAAACCAACATTGCAGTGTAGGGTAATGGGTCAAGTCTGGAAGTTAGCCTGGGACAGCTTTTAAGTTGGAATGCTTTTGTCTCAACTCTGTCAAGTAAGGATACAGAGTTACAACCACACTAAATGTGAGAGCAGTACTTCATACATGGACAAATCAATGCCCTGTATAAACAAAGCAACTGTTCAGAAGACAAGAAGTTTCAATGTCTAAACAGGACACCCAGTTCCCATACTTAGCTATACCTGTAATATGGGGTTTCCAAGAAAGAGTTGAGGTTACAGTGATACAAAGTATGTTTACTGAGTCAAAAAGTGGAATTACTGAACCACTAAAAGAGATGTGGGAGTTGTGAGGAGTTTTCAATAGAGATGGATAGAAATTGGGCATCAAACTTAAGATTTTATCTACTCCACAGAGATATCCTGTCCGAGTCTGAGTTTATTGAGGAAGCTGTGTCAAGACATGATGCAGATCAAGTGAGAGAAGAGAAGAGGGGGGCAGAACTGAAAGACATGGATGAATGCAGGGTTGAGTCGTCAGTGTACGAGTGCATTATTAGATCACTGGCAGAGAGGAAATTGTTGAAAAAAAGAGGAAAAGTGTGGGGGACAAGGCAGAACCTTGAGGGACACCACTGTTGATGGAGAAAACGGGGGAGGCTAAACCAATATCAATCATAGAGATAGATTGACCAGAGAGGAAGCTAGATATGAAGAAGCAAAGTGTGGGAGGGAAGCCAAAAGAGGGGAGCTTAAAAATGAGACCCCAATGCCACAACCTGTCAAAAGCCTTAGATATGTCAAGGGCAACTACTCATGACCCCAGAAGCTTTCAGAAATGATGACCAGACAGTAGTAAGATAAGAAAGAATATCACTAGTGGATCTCACTTTATGGAAGCCATACTGGTGATCAGAAAGAAGACCGATTTTTGAGGTGTTTAAGGATATGGGAAATGAGGATGGAATTAAAACTTTGGAAATGGTAGATGTCAAAACAATAAGATAGTAAGAGGGGTCAAAACAGTCACCCTTCTTAGGGATGTGCTATATCAATACATATTTCAAAGGAGATGGAAAAGTTTTGGTTTTTAAGTAGAAACGGAACAGATATGCAAGCTTAGGTGCAAATTCAGGGATACACTCTTTCAGTACATGGGGATAGATGCCATCAGAACCATAAGCCTTGCTTATGTAAAGAGAAACAAAAGCTTTTCAGACAGTCCAAAAAGAGATCACAGGAAGAGGCATAGAATTACTAAGAGGAGCATCAGGGGATGAAGGAATGTTTAGAGTCATCCAAGGTGAAGTTAGAGGAGAAACGGGAAACAGAGAGTTGCTTTGTCTATGGGAGAGACAGATATAGTACCATTAGAATGAAAAAGTGAAGGAAAGGTGGAGCGACAGAGGTTGATGGAGATGCCCTTACCTAAAAAACAGAAAGACCTATCAGTGGAGGATGGGGAGAGGTAATTGCACTTCCTCTGAATAAAGGAAAGCTTTGCTTCACTGTTGAAGTGCTTGCAGCAATTACGGGCAATGATAAAAGCTGAATGGGAGCCAGAGGAAGGAGAGTCTTTCCAAGCCTGATATGCCTGATCCCTTGTCTGAGTGGCCTCAGAATTTAAATACCTCTAATGGGGAATCAAATATTATCATTCCTTCAAACATCTGATAACTACCTTTACACTTATTTTGCTGTCATATCTATACCGTCTTGAGGTAAACAATGTTGAGGCAGAAAATACTGCCCTTAAGTTTCACTCATGGGAAAAATTATTTATACTTTTGAAAACTCAAACAAAAGACTAATATACCAAATATGTATTCTCAATTACATACTTACAGGACTCTTGAAAACCTGTATACTTACAGTAGTATTTCACTCTTCATAACCCTCCTCACTAATACGTAAAAAAAAATAAAAATATTGGGTCTCAGTAGCAATACCTGTTATCACAATGAAGTATTGAGCCACTGGCCATACCTTGTTTTGATGAAGAGCTAGACTGGATTTTCATCGCATGACCAACCCAATGCACAACCTCACCTACAGCCCACATTTGCTCCCACCCCACCTCTTCAACATAGCCACCACCCTACTTATATAGACAAAAATTCAATAAAGTATTCAAAGTAGATAGTTCTAGGTGCTTTAAATACTTCATTTTGATTGCTAACATACCGGCGGAGGATGATACTGAACGATACTAAAGGTAATAGCTATAAAATGTATTAAAGAAAAGGAGTTTGATTGGTGAATAAGAAGATAATACACTTGACTAATATCAGCTGGCCTTATATAAACTGGTACTCTGTCAAGTGTCAGATGCATATTTTCTAGCATTGTATGTGCTCTACTCTTTTGCAACCATTGCTGTCACTGTAAATAGTGATTTAATGAAAGTGGAAACTAACATTTTATGCTCAAAATCGATTTTTTTATATCAAATAACTCGTTAATGATAGGGTAATGGGGGAGAGGGAAAATGTGCAGTTAGGAAATAAAAAAGTCTTCACAGATGATGTCATGTTCTACAACATAATTATGGGTGAAAGTGGAACCAATAAAATTCTCTTCAGTCTTAGCTATTGATAATGTTTTACCTGACAATTTTCCTGCCCAATGTACTTCCAGAATCACTCAATTGTAGCAAGTACGTCTGCTCACCTTACCACAGATATAGTCTAAATGATATATACAAACGGATACATGGTAATGTGGTGGGGTGAGAGAAACAGAGTAAGTGAGATATATTCTGGATATATAGGATCACACTGGTGTCTACTGGTTTAAATCCCCCCAATCTACATTGCTGAGGATTATTACTTAGCATGATTTGTATATCTAGTTTAGATTCATGGAAAGTAAACTTTGACCACTAGGGAAGTTTGGTGATGGTTTCATAGGTTCTGTTCCAAAGTGTATCAGGTTTACTTTGACATCATACTATTTTTTTGATATACTACAATCGTTTTACTAAATATCATTCAATGTTTATAATGCCATATATCATGTCCCACAGGTATTTATCATGAACTATATGAATACCTGAAACATATGGAGCATTTTCTCAGTGATAGGTGCACTGCACAGCTCAACTATAATATTACAATTAACACCACTTTCCCCATAGCCTTCCTAATTACCAAACCATTTATCATTAACGAGGTAAAACAATATCAATGATTTGACAACTTAATTCTGTTCCTTATTTGATACACTACCAAATGAACTTTGTAAAGTAACTGTTTAGGGGAACCATAAAAAATGCCCCCCCCTCCCCATTCTCATTATCTTTTATCACTGTATCAAGTACAATGTTTCCATAGGCCGTTCCTTTATCATGAATAATTGGTTAAGTATAAGGAATCCCTTAATATGTATTTCTTCCAAATCTAAAAGATATTACAACTGCACCAGTTAACTGGTACTTTACCGTAATCAGGTCAATCAATCTTGAAATTGCTGTGGTGTTCTTAAATAATGACTATGGTTAACTTTGTTATCTCAAAGTCCCTTGGAAAATACTGGGCTTAAGGAAAACCCACTTCAGTACTTAATAAACACTTGGATTACATACAGCTAAGCTGATGGGCTGTAGAATGTGGCCACCAATGTGTTATGTCAACAAGTAGTAATGATGACGCTGCCAGTCATACGATAAGCTGGTCTCCCTCCACTTGACCATACACTTATGTGATGGAGTTTAATCAAATAATCCTCTATGTTTTTTATAGTTCTCCTGAAGATGCAGTACACGAAATTTCACTCGGAACTTACCGATTTTAGGATATGTTGGTTATCCCGAGCTATGATAGTTTGTTGGGGATGAATTTGTTATATCATTAATAAGAGGAATATATAATTCATAGATTTATAATTCATAAGAGAACACGTAATGGCGTATTATCATGAGTTACTTAACAAAACGAAAAACATTTTCTTCAGAGATATAAAAAAGAAATATACAACACCCTCTATCGAAAATACCGAATAGCAACACGAACAACTACAAATAATCAATTTGAACAAACCTAATTAAGAAAAAACGCATCCAAAATCAGGCAGAGCTAAGTCAACATGCTAAGTTTTATTATATAAATAGCTGAAGGACACAATTCTCACGAACTGTGACTATTCAAAACTGAAACAAACGCCTTCACATTAGTGTCGTCTTTGACACGTACAGTATAGCAATACTGATGAATACTAAGATTATTTATTGCTATGATATTGTGGATATTGATTAATTATTCAAATGTGACTGCAGTTGTAGGTTGTGGTTGATGTTATATGCATATTCGTATTCTTTGCGACAAGCGACGTTTACTAACAAGATTGGCAAAATGCATGAGTGCCGTTCATCAGTCTTAATTCCTACTTGGCACAATGCATGAGTGCCGTTCATCAGTCTTAATTCCTACTTGGTACAATGCATGAGTGCCGTTCATCAATGTCTTAATTCCTACTTGGCACAATGCATGAGTGCCGTTCATCATTGTCTTAATTCCTACTTGACACAAAGCATGAGTGCCGTTCATCAGTCTTAATTCCTACTTGGCACAATGCATGAGTGCCGTTCATCAGTCTTAATTCCTACTTGACACAAAGCATGAGTGCCGTTCATCATTGTCTTAATTCCTACTTGGCACAATGCATGAGTGCCGTTCATCATTGTCTTAATTCCTACTTGACACAAAGCATGGGTGCCTTTCATCATTGTCTTAATTCATACTTGGCACAATGCATGAGTGCCGTTCATCATTGTCTTAATTCCTACTTGACACAATGCATGAGTGTCGTTCATCATTGTCTTAATTCATACTTGGCACAATGCATGAGTGCCGTTCATCATTGTCGTAATTCCTACTTGACATAAAGCATGATTGCCGTTCATCATTATCTTAATTCCTACTTGGCACAATGCATGAGTGCCGTTCATCATTTTCTTAATTCCTACTTGACATAAAGCATGAGTGCCGTTCATCATTGTCTTAATTCCTACTTGGCACAATGCATGAGTGCCGTTCATCATTGTCTTAATTCCTACTTGGCACAATGCATGAGTGCCGTTCATCATTGTCTTAATTCCTACTTGGCACAATGCATGAGTGCCGTTCATCATTGTCTTAATTCCTACTTGGCACAATGCATGAGTGCCGTTCATCATTGTCTTAATTCTTACTTGACATAAAGCATGAGTGCCGTTCATCATTGTCTTGATTCCTACTTGGCACAATGCATGAGTGCCGTTCATCATTGTCTTAATTCCTACTTGGCACAATGCATGAGTGCCGTTCATCATTGTCTTAATTCCTACTTGGCACAATGCATGAGTGCCGTTCATCAGTCTTAATTCCTACTTGACATAAAGCATGAGAGCCGTTCATCATTGTCTTAATTCCTACTTGACACAATGCACGAGTGCCGTTCATCATTGTCTTAATTCCTACTTGACACAATGCATGAGTGTCGTTCATCATTGTCTTTATTCCTACTTGACACAATGCATGAGTGCCGTTCATCATTGTCTTAATTCCTACTTGGCACAATGCATGAGTGCTGTTCATCATTGTCTTATTTCCTACTTGTCACAATGCATGAGTGCCGTTCATCATTGTCTTAATTTCTACTTGACATAAAGCATGAGTGCCGTTCATCATTGTCTTAATTCCTATTGGCACAATGCATGAGTGCCGTTCATCAGTCTTAATTCCTACTTGACACAAAGCATGAGTGCCGTTCATCAGTCTTAATTCCTACTTGGCACAATGCATGAGTGCTGTTCATCATTGTCTTAATTCCTACTTGACACAAAGCATGAGTGCCGTTCATCATTGTCTTAATTCCTACTTGGCACAATGCATGAGTGCCGTTCATCATTGTCTTAATTCCTATTTGACATAAAGCATGAGTGCCGTTCATCAGTCTTAATTCCTACTTGACACAATGTATGAGTGCCGTTCATCATTGTCTGAATTCCTACTTGACAAAAAGCATGAGTGCCGTTCACCATTGTCTTAATTCCTACTTGACACAAAGCATGAGTGCCGTTCATCATTGTCTTAATTCCTACTTGGCACAATGCATGAGTGCCGTTCATCATTGTCTTAATTCCTACTTGACATAAAGCATGAGTGCCGTTCATCATTGTCTTAATTCCTACTTGGCACAATGCTTGAGTGTCGTTCATCAGTCTTAATTCCTACTTGACACAAAGCATGAGTGCCGTTCATCAGTCTTAATTCCTACTTGGCACAATGCATGAGTGCCGTTCATCATTGTCTTAATTCCTACTTGACACAAAGCATGATTGCCGTTCATCATTGTCTTAATTCCTACTTGGCACAATGCATGAGTGCCGTTCATCATTGTCTTAATTCCTACTTGACACAAAGCATGAGTGCCGTTCATCATTGTCTTAGTTCCTATTGGCATTATGCATGAGTGCCGTTCATCATTGTCTTAATTCCTACTTGACAAAGCATGAGTGCCGTTCATCAGTCTTAATTGCTACTTGGCACAATGCATGAGTGCCGTTCATCACTGTCTTAATTCCTACTTGACATAAAGCATGAGTGCCGTTCATCATTGTCTTAATTCCTACTTGGCACAATGCATGAGTGCCGTTCATCATTGTCTTAATTCCTACTTGGCACAATGCTTGAGTGCCGTTCATCATTATCTTAATTCCTACTTGGCACAATGCATGAGTGCCGTTCATCATTGTCTTAATTCTTACTTGACATAAAGCATGAGTGCCGTTCATCATTGTCTTGATTCCTACTTGGCACAATGCATGAGTGCCGTTCATCATTGTCTTAATTCCTACTTGGCACAATGCATGTCTTTAATTCCTACTTGACATAAACATGAGTACCGTTCATCATTGTCTTAATTCCTACTTGACACAATGCATGAGTGCCGTTCATCATTGTCTTAATTCCTACTTGACACAAAGCATGAGTGCCGTTCATCATTGTCTTAATTCCTACTTGACACAAGCATGAGTGCCGTTCATCATTGTCTTAATTTCTACTTGGCACAATGCATTAGTGCCGTTCATCATCGTCTTAATTCCTACTTGGCACAATGCTTGAGTACCGTTCATCAGTCTTAATTCCTACTTGACACAAAGCATGAGTGCCGTTCATCAGTCTTAATTCCTACTTGGCACAATGCTTGAGTGCCGTTCATCAGTCTTGATTCCTACTTGACATAAAGCATGAGTGCCGTTCATCATTGTCGTAATTCCTACTTGGCACAATGCATGAGTGCCGTTCATCATTGTCTTAATTCCTACTTGGCACAATGCATGAGTGCCGTTCATCATTGTCTTAATTCCTACTTGACACAATGCATGAGTGTCGTTCATCATTGTCTTAATTCCTATTTGACACAAAGCATGAGTGCCGTTCATCAGTCTTAATTCCTACTTGGCACAATGCATGAGTGCCGTTCATCATTGTTTTAATTTCTACTTGGAACAATGCATGAGTGCCGTTCATCATTATCTTAATTCCTACTTGACACAAAGCATGAGAGCCGTTCATCATTGTCTGAATTCCTACTTGACACAATGCATGAGTGCCGTTCATCAGTCTTAATTCCTACTTGACACAATGCATGAGTGCCGTTCGTCATTGTCTTATTTCTTATTTGACACAAAGCATGAGTGCCGTTCATCAGTCTTAATTCCTACTTGACACAATGCATGAGTGCCGTTCGTCATTGTCTTATTTCTTATTTGACACAAAGCATGAGTGCCGTTCATCAGTCTTAATTCCTACTTGACACTATGCATGAGTTTCGTTCGTCATTGTCTTATTTCCTATTTGACACAAAGCATGAGTACCGTTCATCATTGTCTTCATCACTATTTGCATGATACGACAAGAGACTTTTCCAATCATGTTGCCAGCATGTTTGGTCTATGTATGTATGTATGTATGTCTTTACTCTGGAGTTACATACACACATGTCACAGCGTAATTTGTGGTTCATTATGATATATGAACTATTGTATTCTGTGTGACAAGCGACATTTACAAATATTGCCGTAACAATGGTTGTGACAGTGGAAGACAGGACAATCTAGGGTGACAGTACAAAATGGTGATCGATGAACGAGAGTTCATTATCTAGAGTAGATTAGATGAAGAAAGATTCGTAGATCCTAGTAGTATCAACAACTACAACGATATTTTTACATTGCCTCACAACTGAGTACCCAATTATGTATTTTCTTTCTTACCGTCTTGACAGCAAACCTCAGGGCAGATAAGTTAAATACGTACGTACGTGTTCTACAAACACATGTTTTCTAAAGTTGCTAATAACACTACCATTTTTAAAGGTATGTAGATTTTATGAATTGATAAATTTCTTGCTCTGAAAGTAGACTATCTCTACTGTATTCTTCTCTGTGTTTCACTCCATTGATTTGTTGCAAAGTTGACCCACTTTTCACGTGTGATATCAGAGTATTGTTATTATGTCTGCGTTATGAACGGCACCTTATGAAGGTAGTTTGTGATTGGCTGATGAACCGCTGGGCGGAGCCAGGAACACCACTGGCAAGGAAGACATCAGCCGAATACTACCGTCAGCTGCCACTGGCAAGGAGGACGTCAGCTACATACCACTGTCTGCTGCTACTAATACAGTGTGGACGTCAGCCGCGCACTACCGTCAGCTGCCACTGGCACGGAGGACGCCAGCCACACCACCGTCAGCTGCCACTGGCACGTAGGACGTCACCACGTACCACCGCCAGCTGCTACTGATACAGAGAGGACGTCAGCCACGTACTACCGTCAGCTACCACTAGCACGGAGGACGTCAGCCAACATAGAAACTAGTGGGCACTGTAGAGTACATAAATTCATGCTAGGTTAAATTGTGAGCACCATAAGAACTATTGGGCACTGCTACTGTTACAGAGAGGACGTCAGCCGCGAACTGTCGTCAACTGCCGCTGGCACGGAGGACGCCAACCACATACCACCGTCAGCTACCACTGGCACAGAGGTCAGCAGCGGACAACCGTCAACTACTACTGACAGGGAGAACGTCAGCCGCGCACCATGGTCAGCCATACGGGACATAGGTAAGTTGTTCTGTGTACTGCAGGAACACTGTTATGTGAAGTAGAGAGGTGCTTCTTATGAACTAGAGAGCACTGTGCAGTACTGAGCACAATATGAACCAGAGAGCACTGTGCAGTACATCTGTTTATACGAGGTTAAACTGAGCACAATATGAACTAGAGAGCACTGTGCAGTACTGAGCACAATATGAACTATAGAGCACTGTGCAGTACTGAGCACAATATGAACTAGAGAGCACTGTGCAGTACTGAGCACAATATGAACTAGAGAGCACTGTGCAGTACATCTGTTCATGCGAGGTTAAACTGAGCACAATATGAACAAGAGAGCACTGTGCAGAACATCAGTTCATACGAGGTTAAACTGAGCACAATATGAACTAGAGAGCACTGTGCAGTACATCTGTTCATACGAGGTTAAACTGAGCACAATATGAACTAGAGAGCACTGTGCAGTACTGAGCACAATATGAACTAGAGAGCACTCTGCAGTACATCTGTTCATGCGAGGTTAAACTGAGCACAATATGAACAAGAGAGCACTGTGCAGTACATCAATTCATACGAGGTTAAACTGAGCACAATATGAACTAGAGAGCACTGTGCAGTACATCAGTTCATACGAGGTTAAACTGAGCACAATATGAACTAGAGGGCACTGTGCAGTACATCTGTTCATACGAGGTTAAACTGAGCACAATATGAACTAGGGAGCACTGTACAGTTCATCTGTTCATACGAGGTTAAACTGAGCACAATATGAACTAGAGGGCACTGTGCAGTACATCTGTTCATACTAGGTTAAACTGAGCACAATATGAACTAGAGGGCACTGTGCAGTACATCAGTTCATACGAGGTTAAACTGAGCACAATATGAACTAGAGAGCACTATGGAGTACATCAGTTCATACGAGGTTAAACTGAGCACAATATGAACTAGAGAGCACTGTCCAGTACATCAGTTCATACGAGGTTAAACTGAGGACAATATGAACAATATTCACATCCAAGAACCTTTCTTTTGTACGCCTTCCATATACATCCATGTCCATCTTATTAGATGAAATATTAACAATCATCCGTCCTCTTTCGGTACACAGCTACACAAACTGTTCATTTTCATTCAAAACATTGGGTACCCCCATTCTCCTCAATTTTACCTTCAATTGTCATATATCCATTTTAGCATTCAAGTCACTTAAGAATAAGTCATTCATTCGCATCATAATTGTTGAAATCCTCACTCAGCTACTCCTAAAGTACTCTCGTCTCTTCGTTACTCCTGTCGTTTCTTCGAGTATAGTCTCAGATAATCACCCTCTAGTATAATGAATATAAATGAAATTATATATATTTATCTTTCTTTCTTTCATACTATTCGCCATTTCCCGCGTTAGCGAGGTAGCGTTAAGAACAGAGGACTGGGCCTTTGAGGGAATATCCTCATCTGGCCCCCTTCTCTGTTCCTTCTTTGAGAAAAACAAAAAAACAAAATATCAAGAGGGGAGGATTTCCAGCCCCCCGCTCCCTTCCCTTTTAGTCGCCTTCTACGACACGCAGGGAATACGTGGGAAGTATTCTTTCTCCCCTATCCCCAGGGATATATATATATATATATATATATATATATATATATATATATATATATATATATATATATATATATATATATATATATCGAGGATGTAAGGCATGTGTACGTGTAGGATGAGAGGAAAGTGATTGGTTCTCAGTGAATGTAGGTTTGCGGCAGGGGTGTGTGATGTCTCCATGGTTGTTTAATTTGTTTATGGATGGGGTTGTTAGGGAGGTGAATGCAAGAGTTTTGGAAAGAGGGGCAAGTATGAAGTCTGTTGGGGATGAGAGAACTTGGGAAGTGAGTCAGCTGTTGTTCGCTGATGATACAGCGCTGATGGCTGATTCATGTGAGAAACTGCAGAAGCTGGTGACTGAGTTTGGTAAAGTGTGTGAAAGAAGAAAGTTAAGAGTAAATGTGAATAAGAGCAAGGTTATTAGGTACAGTAGGGTTGAGGGTCAAGTCAATTGGGAGGTGAGTTTGAATGGAGAAAAACTGGAGGAAGTGAAGTGTTTTAGATATCTGGGAGTGGATCTGGCAGCGGATGGAAACATGGAAGCGGAAGTGGATCATAGGGTGGGGGAGGGGGCGAAAATTCTGGGAGCCTTGAAGAATGTGTGGAAGTCGAGAACATTATCTCGGAAAGCAAAAATGGGTATGTTTGAAGAAATAGTGGTTCCAACAATGTTGTATGGTTGCGAGGCGTGGACTATGGATAGAGTTGTGCGCAGGAGGATGGATGTGCTGGAAATGAGATGTTTGAGGACAATGTGTGGTGTGAGGTGGTTTGATCGAGTAAGTAACGTAAGGGTAAGAGAGATGTGTGGAAATAAAAAGAGCGTGGTTGAGAGAGCAGAAGAGGGTGTTTTGAAATGGTTTGGTCACATGGAGAGAATGAGTGAGGAAAGATTGACCAAGAGGACATATGTGTCGGAGGTGGAGGGAACGAGGAGAAGAGGGAGACCAAATTGGAGGTGGAAAGATGGAGTGAAAAAGATTTTGTGTGATCGGGGCCTGAACATGCAGGAGGGTGAAAGGAGGGCAAGGAATAGAGTGAATTGGAGCGATGTGGTATACCGGGGTTGACGTGCTGTCAGTGGATTGAATCTAGGCAATGTGAAGCGTCTGGGGTAAACCATGGAAAGCTGTGTAGGTATGTATATTTGCGTGTGTGGACGTATGTATATACATGTGTATGGGGGGGGGGGTTGGGCCATTTCTTTCGTCTGTTTCCTTGCGCTACCTCGCAAACGCGGGAGACAGCGACAAAGCAAAAAAAAAAAAAGAAAATATATATATATATATATATATATATATATATATATATATATATATATATATATATATATATATATATATATATATATATATATATATGTATGGGTTTTCAGAAAAGAAGAGTGAATGTTGGGGTGAAGAGGGTGGTGAGAGTAAGTGAGCTTGAGAAGGAGACCTGTGTGAGGAAGTACCAGGAGAGACTGAGTACAGAATGGAAAAAGGTGAGAACAATGGAAGCAAGGGGAGTGGGGGAGGAATGGGATGTATTTAGGGAATCAGTGATGGATTGCGCAAAAGATGCTTGTGGCATGAGAAGAGTGGGAGGTGGGTTGATTAGAAAGGGTAGTGAGTGGTGGGATGAAGAAGTAAGAGTATTAGTGAAAGAGAAGAGAGAGGCATTTGGACGATTTTTGCAGGGAAAAAATGCAATTGAGTGGGAGATGTATAAAAGAAAGAGACAGGAGGTCAAGAGAAAGGTGCAAGAGGTGAAAAAAAGGGCAAATGAGAGTTGGGGTGAGAGAGTATCATTAAATTTTAGGGAGAATAAAAAGATGTTCTGGAAAGAGGTAAATAAAGTGCGTAAGACAAGGGAGCAAATGGGAACTTCAGTGAAGGGCGCAAATGGGGAGGTGATAACAAGTAGTGGTGATGTGAGAAGGAGATGGAGTGAGTATTTTGAAGGTTTGCTGAATGTGTTTGATGATAGAGTGGCAGATATAGGGTGTTTTGGTCGAGGTGGTGTGCAAAGTGAGAGGGTTAGGGAAAATGATTTGGTAAACAGAGAAGAGGTAGTGAAAGCTTTGCGGAAGATGAAAGCCGGCAAGGCAGCAGGTTTGGATGGTATTGCAGTGGAATTTATTAAAAAAGGGGGTGACTGTATTGTTGACTGGTTGGTAAGGTTATTTAATGTATGTATGACTCATGGTGAGGTGCCTGAGGATTGGCGGAATGCGTGCATAGTGCCATTGTACAAAGGCAAAGGGGATAAGAGTGAGTGCTCAAATTACAGAGGTATAAGTTTGTTGAGTATTCCTGGTAAATCATATGGGAGGGTATTGATTGAGAGGGTGAAGGCATGTACAGAGCATCAGATTGGGGAAGAGCAGTGTGGTTTCAGAAGTGGTAGAGGATGTGTGGATCAGGTGTTTGCTTTGAAGAATGTATGTGAGAAATACTTAGAAAAGCAAATGAATTTGTATGTAGCATTTATGGATCTGGAGAAGGCATATGGTAGAGTTGATAGAGATGCTCTGTGGAAGGTATTAAGAATATATGGTGTGGGAGGAAAGTTGTTAGAAGCAGTGAAAAGTTTTTATCGAGGATGTAAGGCATGTGTACGTGTAGGAAGAGAGGAAAGTGATTGGTTCTCAGTGAATGTAGGTTTGCGGCAGGGGTGTGTGATGTCTCCATGGTTGTTTAATTTGTTTATGGATGGGGTTGTTAGGGAGGTAAATGCAAGAGTCTTGAAAGAGGGGCAAGTATGAAGTCTGTTGGGGATGAGAGAGCTTGGGAAGTGAGTCAGTTGTTGTTCGCTGATGATACAGCGCTGGTGGCTGATTCATGTGAGAAACTGCAGAAACTGGTGACTGAGTTTGGTAAAGTGTGTGGAAGAAGAAAGTTAAGAGTAAATGTGAATAAGAGCAAGGTTATTAGGTACAGTAGGGTTGAGGGTCAAGTCAATTGGGAGGTGAGTTTGAATGGAGAAAAACTGGAGGAAGTGAAGTGTTTTAGATATCTGGGAGTGGATCTGGCAGCGGATGGAACCATGGAAGCGGAAGTGGATCATAGGGTGGGGGAGGGGGCGAAAATTCTGGGGGCCTTGAAGAATGTGTGGAAGTCGAGAACATTATCTCGGAAAGCAAAAATGGGTATGTTTGAAGGAATAGTGGTTCCAACAATGTTGTATGGTTGCGAGGCGTGGGCTATGGATAGAGTTGTGCGCAGGAGGATGGATGTGCTGGAAATAAGATGTTTGAGAACAATGTGTGGTGTGAGGTGGTTTGATCGAGTGAGTAACGTAAGGGTAAGAGAGATGTGTGGAAATAAAAAGAGCGTGGTTGAGAGAGCAGAAGAGGGTGTTTTGAAGTGGTTTGAGCACATGGAGAGGATGAGTGAGGAAAGATTGACCAAGAGGATATATGTGTCGGAGGTGGAGGGAACAAGGAGAAGAGGGAGACCAAATTGGAGGTGGAAAGATGGAGTGAAAAAGATTTTGTGTGATCGGGGCCTGAACATGCAGGAGGGTGAAAGGAGGGCAAGGAATAGAGTGAATTGGAGCGATGTGGTATACCGGGGTTGACGTGCTGTCAGTGGATTGAATCAAGGCATGTGAAGCGTCTGGGGTAAACCATGGAAAGCTGTGTAGGTATGTATATTTGCGTGTGTGGACGTATGTATATACATGTGTATGGGGGGGGGGGTTGGGCCATTTCTTTCGTCTGTTTCCTTGCGCTACCTCGCAAACGCGGGAGATAGCGACAAAGTATAATAAAAAAAAAAATAAATATATATATATATATATATATATATATATATATATATATATATATATATATATATATATATATATATATATATATATCTTTTCTTTCATACTATTCGCCATTTCCCGTGTCAGCGAGGTAGCGTTAAGAACAGAGGACTGGGCCTCTGAGGTAACATCCTCATCCAGCCCTCTTCTCTGTTCCTTCCTTTGGAAAAAGAAAAAAAAAAAAAGAGAGAGGGGAGGATTTCCAGCCCCCCGCTCCCTTCCCTTTTAGTCGCCTTCTACGACACGCAGGGAATACGTGGGAATTATTCTTTCTCCCTATCCCCAGGGATAATATATATATATATATATATATATATATATATATATATATATATATATATATATATATATATATATATATATATATATATTATGGGGCTTCTGCAGCTTCAAGACTTTCCTCTTATCAGGAGCAGGGAAATAATGGATAACAGCATCGCTTGTTCACCAATTCCCACATCCATAAGTTAGTGCCAGGAATAGACAGAGACAGCACTTACTCGTGTCCGTTCTCTAGTTGTTAAGAGCACTGCACGGAAACTTCAGCCCCCTTTCCATAACCAGACCCTAAAGACCCTTTCTGGACTGAACCAGGGTATATGAAGTAGCCAAAGGAAAGCATGGAAACATCTGTGGGTCCTGGTTGTGGACGGGAGGCTGTGGTATCAGTGCATTGCATGTGAGAAGTGGAGAATGGACATGGGTGAACGTGGCCTTTCTTTGTCTGTTCCTGGCGATACCTTGCTAACGTGGGAAATGGCAAACAAGTATGAAAAATGTCTGTATCTCTATATATATATATATATATATATATATATATATATATATATATATATATATATATATATATATATATATATATATATATATATATATATATACATACACATGTATGTATATACATACACATGTATATACATAAACGCCCACACGCCCACATATACATACCTATACATTTCAACGTATACATACATATACATATAGACATATACATATATACACATGTACATATTCACACATGCTGCCTTCGTCCATTCCTGCCGCCACCCCGCCACACATGAAATGACATCCCCCTCCCTCCGTATGCGCGCGAGGTAGCGCCAGGAAAAGACAACAAAGGCCACATTTGTTCACACTCAGTATCTAGCTGTCATGTGTAATGCACTGAAACCACAGCTCCCTTTCCACATCCAGGCCCCACAAAACTTTCCATGCTTTACCCCAGACACTTCACATGCCCTGGTTCAAGCCACTGACAGCACGTCGACCCCGGTATTCCACATCGTTCCAATTCACTCTATTCCTTGCACGCCTTACACCCTCCTGTATGTTCAAGCTCCGATCGCTCAAAATCTTTTTCACTCCATCCTTCCACCTCCAATTTGGTCTCCCACTTCTCGCTCCCTTCACCTCTGACACATATATCCTTTTTATCAATCTTTCCTCACTCATTCTGTTCATGTGACGAAACCATTTCAATACACCCTGTTCTGCTCTCTCAACCACACTCTTTTTATTACCACACATCTCTCTAACCCTTTCATTCCTGACTCGATCAAACCACCTCTCACCACATATTGTCCTCAAACATCTCATTTCCGACACATCCATCCTCCTCCGCACAACCCTATCTATCGCAAATGCCTCACAACCATATAACATTGTTGGAACCACTATTCCTTCAAGCATACCTATTTTTGCTCTCCGAGATAACGCTCTCACCTTCCTCACATTTTTCATCGCTCCCAGAACCTTTGCCCCCTCCCCCACCCTGTGACTCACTTCCGCTTCCATGGTTCCATCCACTCCCAGATATCTAGAACACTTCACTTCCTCTAGTTTTTCTCCATTCAAACTTACCTCCCAATTTACTTGTCCCTCAACCCTACTGAACCTAATAACCTTGCTCTTATTCACATTTACTCTTAGCTTTCTTCTTTCACACACTTTACCAAACTCAGTAACCAACTTCTGCAGTTTCTCACCCGAATCAGCCATCAGCGCTGTATCATCAGCGAACAACAGCTGACTCACTTCCCAAACCCTCTCATCCACAACATACTGCATACTTGCCCCTCTCTCCAAAACTCTTGTATTCACCCCCCCCCCCCCTAACAGCCCTATCCATAAACAAATTAAACAACCATGGAGACATCACACACCCCTGATGCAAACAGACATTCACTGGGAACCACTCACTTTTCTCTCTTCCTACTCGTACACATGCCTTACATCCTCGATAAAAACTTTTCACTGCTTCTAGCAACTTACCTCCCAACCATAAACTCCTAATACCTTCCACAGAGCATCTCTATCAACTCTATCATATGCCGTCTCCAGATCCGTAAATGCTACATACAAATCCATATATACATAAGTATATGCATAAGTATACATATGCAAGTAGGAGAGATGGCCAGAGAGCGTTATTGGATTACGTGTTAATTGATAGGCGCGCGAAAGAGGGACTTTTGGATGTTAAAGTGCTGAGAGTAGCAACTGGGGGATGTCTGACCATTATCTTGTGGAGGCGAGGTGAAGATTTGTAGAGGATTTCAGAAAAAAAGAGAGAATGTTGGGGTGAAGAGAGTGGTGAGAGAAAGTGAGCTTGGAAAGGAGACGTGTGAGGAAGTACCAGGAGAGATTAAGTGCAGAATGGAAAAAGGTGAGAGTAAATGACGTAAGGGGAGTGGGAGAGGAATAGGATGTATTTAGGGAAGCAGTGATGGTTTGCGCAAAAGATGCCTGTGGTATGAAAAAGGTGGGAGGAAGGCAGATTAGAAAGGGTAGTGAGTGGTGGGATGAAGAAGTTAAGATTGTTAGTGAAAGAGAAGAGAGAGGCATTTGGACGATTTTTGCAGAGAAATAGTGCAAATGATTGGGAGATGTATGAAAGAAAGAGGCAAGAGGTCAAGAGAAAGGTGCAAGAGGTGAAAAGAGGGCAAATGAGAGTTGTTGTGAGAGAGTATCAGTAAATTTTAGGGGAAATACAAAGATGTTTTGGAAGTAGGTAAATAAAGTGTGTAAGACAAGAGAACAAATGGGAACATCGGTGAAGGGGACAAATGGGGAGGTAATAACAAGAAGTGGTGATGTGAGAAGGAGATGGAGTGAGTATTTTGAATGTTTGTTGAATGTGTTTGATGACAGAGTGGCAGATATAGGGTGTTTTAGTCGAAGTGATGTGCGAAGTGAGAGGGTCAGGGAGAATGAATTGGTAAACAGAGAAGTAGTGAAAGCTTTGCAGAAGATGAAAGCCAGCAATGCGGCGGGTTTGGATGGTATTACTGTGGAATTTATTAAAAAAGGGGGAGACTGTGTTGTTGATTGGATGGTGAGGATATTGAATGTATGTATGGTTCATGGTGAAGTGCCTGAGGATTGGCTGAATGCATGTATAGTGCCATTCTATAAAGGCAAAGAGGATAAAGGTGAGTGTTCAAATTACAAAGGTATATGTTTGTGGCGTATTCCTTGGAAATTATATGGGAGGGTATTGATTGAGAGGATGAAGGCATGTACAGAACACCAGATTGGGGAAGAGCAGTGTGGTTTCAGGAGTGGTAGAGGATGTGTGGATCAGGTGTTTGCTTTGAAGAATGTATGTGAGAAATACTTAGAAAAAAAGAAAAGAATATATATATATATATATATATATATATATATATATATATATATATATATATATATATATATATATATATATACACATATATATATTGCTTTGTCGCTGTCTCCCGCGTTAGCGAAGTAGCGCAAGGAAACAGGCGAAAGAATGGCCCACCCCACCCACATACACATGTATATACATACACGTCCACACACGCAAATATACATACCTATACATCTCAACGTATGCATATATATATATACACACACAGACATATACATATATACACATGGACATAATTCATACTGTCTGCCTTTATTCATTCCCATCGCCACCCCGCCACACATGAAATAACAACCCCTTCCCCCCTCATGTGTGCGAGGTATCGCTAGGAAAAAACAAAGGCCACATTCGTTCACACTCAGTCTCTAGCTGTCATATAATAATGCACCGAAACCACAGCTCCCTTTCCACATCCAGGCCCCACAGAACTTTCAATGGTTTACCCCAGACGCTTCACATGCCCTGTTTGAGAAGTGAGAGTCTAGGAGAGCATTAAAGACACTGAGACAGCAGAAGTGAGAGCAATACGGCCATAGTTGGAGGGGTTAGGGGGGGGGGGGGGTCCTGTTTTAGGGATGGGCTGCACCAAGGCGTGCTTCCATGTTGGGGGGGAAAGTCTGGATATTTAGACAGATGAGAAATTAGCGAGTAAGGATTGGTGCTAGCTCAGAGGCACATTCCTTAGAACACGAGAGTGTATTTACACCATCTGAGACATAGGCTATGACCACCTGGGTCTAGGAGACCTTACGCAGGGAGGATAGAGATTTCATTTCCCGTGTTAACGAGGTAGGAAATAATGAATAAATTTGCTCACATCCATTCCCTAGTTGTAATGCTTGGAAACCAAACTCCGTAGCCACAACCAAGATTCACAGACCCTTCCATGGTCTATCTCGGCTGGAATTATATGCTCTGGTTTAGTACGTCGCTCCCTGTATACCACCTCACTCCAGTCCATAGCAACACACGGCACCAGACAACACCATCAACACCAGACAGCAACAGTTGACACCAGACAACACCATCAACACCAAACAGCAACACATGACACCAGACAACAACACCAACACTAGACAGCAACACATGACAACAGACAACAACACCAACACTAAACAGCACATGACAGCAGACAATACAATGAACACTAGACAGCAACACATGACACCAGACAACAAAACCAACACCAAACAGCAACACATGACAACAGACAACACCAACAACACCAAACAGCAAGAGATGACAAAAGACAACACCACCAACACCAAACGGCTACACATGACACCAGACAACAAAACCAACACCAAACAGCAACACATGACAACAGACAACACCACCAACACTAGACAGCAACACATGACAACAGACAACACCACCAACATTAGACAGCACATGACAGCAGACAATACCATGAACACTAGACAGCAACACATGACACCAGACAACAACACCAACACCAAACAGCAACACATGACAACAGACAACACAACCAACACTAGACAGCAACACATGACAACAGACAACACCACGAACACCAAACATCAACACATGACAACAGACAACACCACCAACACCAACAGCAACACATGACACCAGATAACAAAACCAACACCAAAAGCAGCACATGACAACAGACGACACCACCAACACCAAACAGCAACACATGACGGCAAACAACACCATCAATACTAGACAGCACCACATGACAACAGACAACACCACCAACACTAGACAGCAACACATGACACCAGACAACAACACCAACACCAAACGGCTACACATGACACCAGACAACAACACCAACACCAAACAGCAACACATGACAACAGACAACACAACCAACACTAGACAGCAACACATGACAACAGACAACATCACCAACACCAAACATCAACACATGACAACAGACAACACCACCAACACCAACAGCAACACATGACACCAGACAACAAAACCAACACCAAAAGCAGCACATGATAACAGACGACACCACCAACACCAAACAGCAACACATGACTGCAGACAACACCATCAACACTAGACAGCACCACATGACAACAGACAACACCACCAACACTAGACAGCAACACATGACACCAGACAACAACACCAACACCAAACGGCTACACATGACACCAGACAACAACACCAACACCAAACAGCAACACATGACAACAGACAACACAACCAACACTAGACAGCAACACATGACAACAGACAACACCACCAACACCAAACATCAACACATGACAACAGACAACACCACCGATACCAAACAGCCACACATGACACCAGACAACAACACCAACACCAAAAAGCAGCACATGACAACAGACAAGACCACCAACACTAGACAGCAACACATGACACCAGACAACACCACCAACACTAGACAGCAACATATAACACCAGACAACAACAACAACACCAAACAGCAACACATGACAACAGACAACAGCACCAACAATATACAGCAACACATGACAACAGACAACAGGACCAACACCAAAGAGCAGCTCATGACAACAGACAGACACCAGACAACACCACCAACACTAGGCAGCAACACCTGACACCAGACAACAAGACCAACTCCAAAGAGCAGCACATGCCAACAGACAACACCACTAACACCAGACAGCAACACCTGACACCAGACAACAAGGCCAACACCAAAGAGCAGCACATGACAACAGACAACAACACCAACACTAGACAGAATCAGATGACAACAGACAACACTCCCAACACCAGACAGCAACACATGATTCCAGACAACAACACCTACACCAAAGAGCAGCACATGACAATAGACAGCACCACCAACACTAGACAGAAACAGATGACACCAGACAACACCACCAACACTAGACAGCAACACATGACAATAGACAACACCAACAACACCAAACAGCAACACATGGCAACAGACAACAATACCAACACCAAACATCAACACATGACAGACAACACCATCAACACTAGACAGCAACACATGACACCAGACAACAACATCAACACCAAACAGCAACACATGACAACGGACAACACCACCAACACCAAACAGCAACACATGACAGCAGACAACACCATGAACGCTAGACAACAACACATGACACCAGACAACAACACCAACACCAAACAGCAACATATGGCAACAGACAACACCACCAACACCAAACAGCAACACTTGACAAAAGACAACTCCACCAACACCAAACGGCTACACATGACACCAGACAACTCCAACACCAAACAGCAACACATGAAAACAGAACAACACCACGAACACTAGACAGCAACACATGACAACAGACAACACCACGAACACCAAACATCAACACATGACAACAGACAACACCACTAACACCAAACAGCAGCACATGACACCAGAAAACAACACCAACACCAAACAGCAACACATGACAACAGACACCACCACCAACACCAAACAGCAACAAATGACAGCAGACAACACCATCAACTCTAGACAGCAACACATGACACCAGACAACACCACCAACACCAAAGAGCAGCACATGACAACAGACAACACCACCAACACTAGACTGCAACACATGACACCAGACAACATCAACACTAGACAGCAACACCTGACAACAAACAACACCATCAACACCAACACATGATACCAGACAACAGCACCAACCAAACAGCAACACATGACAACAGACAACACCACCAACACTAGACAGCAACACAAACACCAGACAACACCACAAACACTAGAGAGCAATGCAAGACACCAGACAACAACACCAACACCAAACAGCAACACATGAGGGCAGACAACACCATCAACACTAGACAGCAACACATGACACCAGACAACACCACCAACACCAAACAGCAACACTTGACACCAGACAACACCACCACCAACACTAGACAGCAACACATGACACCAGACAACAACACCAACACCAAACAGCAACACATGACAACAGATAACACCACCAACACCAAACAGCAACACATAACAACAGACAACACCACCAACACTAGACAGCAACACATGACACCAGACAACAACACCAACACCAAACAACAACACATGACACTAGACAACAACACCAACACCAAACAGCAATACATGACAACAGACAGCACCACCAACACTAGACAGCAAAATATGACACCAGACAACGCCACCAACACTAGAAAGCAACACGTGACACCAGACAACAACAACAACACCAAACAGCAGCGCAGGACAACAGACAACACCAACAACATTAGACAGCAACACATGACACCAGACAAAACCAACAGCAAACAGTAGCATATGGCAACAGACAACACCACCAACACCAAACAGCAACACATGACACCAGACAACACTACCAACACTAGACAGCAACACATGACAACAGACAACACCAACACCAAACAGCAACACATGACACCAGACAACACCACCAACACCAAACAGCAACACATGACACCAGACAACAACACCAACACCAAACAGCAACACATGACAACAGACAACACCAACACCAAACAGCAACACATGACAACAGACAACAGCACCAACACCAGACAGCAACACATGACAACAGACAACACCATCAACACCAAACAGTACCACATGACACCAGACAACACCACCAACACCAAACAACAACACATGACACCAGACAACAACACCAACGCCAAACAGCAGCACATGATAACAGACAACACCACCAACACCAAACAGCAACAAATGACACCAGACAACACCACCAAAACTAGACAGCAACACGACAACAGACAACACCAACACCATACAGCAACACATGACACCAGACAACACCACCAATACCAAACAGCAACACATGACACCAGACAACAACACCAACACCAAACAGCAACACATGACACCAGACAACAACACCAACACCAGACAGCAACATATGACAACAGATAATACCACCAACACCAGACAGCAACACGTGACAACAGACAACACCACCAACACCAAACAGCAACACATGACACTAGACAATGCCACCAACACTAGACAGCAACACGTGACACCAGACAACAACAACAACAACACCAAACAGCAACACATGACACCAGACAACACCACCAACACTAGACAGCAGCACATGATAACAGACAACACCACCAACACCAAACAGCAACACATGACACCAGACAACACCAGCAAAACTAGACAGCAACACATGACAACAGACAACACCAACACCAAACAGCAGCACATGACAACAGACAACAACACCAATACCAAACAACAATACATGACAATAGACAACACCACCAACACTAGACAGCAAAATATGACACCAGACACCACCAACCCTAGACAACAACACATGACACCAGGCAACAGCACCAACACTAAACAGCAACACATGACAATAGACAACGCCACCAACACCAAACAGCAACACAAAACGACAGACAACACCACCAACACCAAACAGCAACACATGACAACAGACAACAGCACCAACACTAGACAGCAACACATGACAACAGACAACACCAACACCAAACAGCAACACATGACAACAGACAACTCGACCAACACCAAACAGCAACACGTGACACCAGACAACATCACCAACACTAGACAGCAACACATGACAACAGACAACAACACCAACACGAACACATGACAACTGACAACAACACCAACACCAAACAGCAACACATGACAACAGACAACACCACCAACACTAGACAGCAACACATGACAGCAGACAACAACACCAACACTAGACAGCAACACATGACACCAGACAACAACACCAACACCAAAGAGCAGCACATGACAACAGACAGACACCAGACAACATCACCAAAACTAGACAGCAACACCTGACACCAGACAACAAGACCAACACCAAAGAGCAGCACATGGCAACAGACAACACCACCTACACTAGACAGAAACAGATGACACCAGACAACACCACCAACACTAGACAGCGACACATGACAACAGACAACACCACCAACACCAAACAGAAGCACATGACAACAGACAACACCACCAACATCAAACAGCAACACATGACAAACAACACCATCAACACTAGACAGCAACACATGACCCCAGACAACAACATCAACACCAAACAGCAACACATGACAACAGACAACACCACCAATACCAAACAGCAACACATGACAGCAGACAACACCATGAACACTAGACAGCAACACATGATGCCATACAACACCAACACCAAACAACAACACATGACAACAGACAACACCACCAACACCAAACAGCAACACATGACAACAGACAACTCCACCAACACCAAACGGCTACACATGACATCAGACAACAACACCAACACCAAACAGCAACACATGAAAACAGACACCACCACCAACACTAGACAGCAACACATGACAACAGACAACACCACGAACACCAAACATCAACACACGACAACAGACAACACCACCAACACCAAACAGCAACACATGACACCAGACAACAACGCCAACACCAAACAGCAACACATGACAAAAGACAACACCCCAACACCAAACAGCAACACATGACAGCAGACAACACCATCAACACTAGACAGCAACACATGACACCAGACAACAACACCACCAAAGAGCAGCACATGACAACTGACAACACCACCAACACAAGAGAGCAACACATGACACCAGACATTAACATCAACCCTAGACAGCAACACCTGACAACAAACAGCACCACCAACACCAACACATGATACCAGACAACAGCACCAACCAAATAGCAACACATGACAACAGACAACACCACCAACACTAGACAGCAACACAAACACCAGACAACACCACCAACACTAGACAGCAACGCATGACACCAGACAACAACACCAACACCAAACAGCAACATATGACAGCAGAAAACACCATCAATATAAGACAGCAACACATGACACCAGACAACAACACCAACACCAAACAGCAACACATGACACCAGACAACACCACCAACACTAGACAGCAACTCATGACACCAGACAACACCACCAACACCAGACAACATATGACACCAGAGAACAACAGCAACACCAAACAGCAACACCGAGCACAAGACAAAGCGACCAACACCAAACAGCAACACATTACAACAGACAACAACACTAATACCAAACAGCAACACATGACAACAGACAACACCACCAACACCAAACAGCAACACATGACACGAGACAACACCATCAACACTAGACAGCAACACATGACACTAGACAACACCACCAACAACAGACAATACATGACACCAGACAACAACACCAGCACCAAATAGCAACACATGACAACAGACAACAACACTGACACCAAACAGCAACACATGACAACAGACAACACCACCGACACCAAACAGCAACACATGACACCAGACAACACCACCAACACCAGACAACAACACATTACACCAGACAACACCACCAACACCAAACAGCAACATAGGGAACCAGACAAAGCGACCAACACCAAACAGCAACACATGACAACAGAACAACACCAACACCAGACGGCAACACATGACATCAGACAACACCACCAATACCAAACAACACATGACATCAGACAACAACACCAACACCAGACAGCAACACATGACACCAGACAACAACACCAACACCAGACAGCAACATATGGCAACAGACAACAACACCAACACCAGACAGCAACATATGGCACCAGACAACACCAACAACACCAGTCAGCAACACATGACAAAAGACAATACCGACACCAGACAGCAACATTTGGCATCAGACAACACCACGAACACCAGAGAGCAACATATGGCACCAGACAACACCACCAGCATCAGTCAGCAACACATGACAAAAGACAAGAATACCGATACCAGACATTTGGCACCAGACAACACCACTAACAACAAAGAGCAACATATGACTCCAGATAACACCACCAACACCAGACAGCAACACATGACACCAGACAACAACATCAACACCAGACAGAAACATATGGCATCAGACAACAACACTAACACCAGACAGTTACACATGACAACAGACAACAACAACAACACCAAACAGCAACACATTACAACAGACAATACCGACATCAGGCAGCAACATTTGGCATCAGACAACACCACCATCACCAAACAGCAACACATGACAACAGACAACACCACCAACACCAGACAACAACACATGACACCAACTTACAACACCATATAGCAACATACACCACCAAAAAACACCACCAACATCAGAAAGGAAGGCAGGTGGCAGAGAGGGGGGAGGCAGGGAGGCAGGTGGCAGAGGAGAGGAGGCAGGCAGACAGGTAGGCAAGTGGCAGAGGAGGGGAGGCAGGTAGGCATGTGGCAGAGGAGGGGAGGCAGGCAGGCAGACAAGTGGCAGAGGAGGGGAGGCAGGCAGGCAGGTAGGCAGGTGGCAGAGCAGGGAAGGGAAGGAGTATCTGGGTGAGGCAGGCAGGCAGGTGGCCAGAGGTACATATTGATCGTAGAGTGAAGACTGCGCTATAGTGGCCCCACCTACCGAGCTATGTGGTCAGTGTCGTGTATTTAACGTGACTGCAGGTATGTCCTGACACCCACACGTGATATTAACGTTAACATGCTTGCTTAGTGGCGCTCCACCATATGTATGTATGTAGTACGTCATTCTTGGGCTTCTACAACACAACTGAGGCTCGGAAGTCCTTGTGTTACACATGAGAATGTTATGGAAATAATGCTCTTAAACTAGCCATTATATGAACTGTAGAAGGGGTAGATATATGTAGCTGAGTTGCAGGGTCATAACTTGATTTTTATTTTGGGTTTATGTTGTAGTCTTTAAATGTTATCAAATTTGATTTATGGGACTTTATTTTGATTTTGTGATAAGCATGTGAAATTGTTGCTGATGTTGTGCATTGTACCTGTTATTGGGTTTGTGCTGATTAATGTTCCAGAGCTCATGTTGTGATCAAAGTAGGTAAGTTGTTCTATTGTAGGCTTATAAGTCACAACATGTTACTCTTGGAATACTGAAGTCTAAATATGATACTCTTAGATAATTGAAGCCAAAACATGATACTGTTGGAATATTGAAGTCAAAACATGATAGTGTTGGAATATTGAAGCCAAAACATGATACTGTTGGAATATTGAGTGAAAACATGATACTGTTGAAATACTGAAGTCAAACATGATATTGTTTGAAATACTGAAGTCAAAACATGATACTGTTGGAATACTGAAGTCAAACATGATATGGTTGGAATATTGAAGTCAAACATGATATTGTTGGAACATTGAAGCCAAAACATGATACTGTTGGAATATTGAAGCCAAAACATGATATTGATGGAATATTGAAGCCAAAACATGATATATTTGGAAAATTGAACTCAAACAAGATATTGTTAGAATATTGAAGTCAAACATGATATTGTTTGAATATTGAAGTCAAAACATGATATTGTTAGAATAATGAAGCCAAAACATGATATTGTTGGAATATTGAAGTCAAACGTGATATTGTTGGAATATTGAAGTCAAAATATAATAATGTTGGAATACTGAAGTCAAAAAATGATATTGTTGGAATATTGAAGCCAAAAACATGATATTGTTGGAATATTGAAGCCAAAACATGATATTGTTGGAATATAAAATTCAAAATATGATACTGTTGGAATATTTGTCAAAACATGATATTGTTGGCATTTTGAAGGCAAACATGATATTGTTGGAATATTGAAGCAAAACATGATACTGTTGGAATATTGAAGTCAAACATGATATTGATGGAATATTAAAGTCAAACATGATATTGTTGGAATATTGAAGCCAAAACATGATAGTGTTGGAATATTGAAGCCAAAACATGATATTGTTGGAATATTAGAGCCAAAATATGATACTGTTGGAATATTTGTGTCAAAACATGATATTGTTGGAATTTTGAGTCAAACATAATATTGTTGGAATATTGAAGCCAAAACATGATACTGTTGGAATATTGAAGCCAAACATGATATTCTTGGAATATTAAAGTCAAACATGATATTGTTGGAATATTGAAGCCAAAACATGATACTGTTGGAATATTGAAGCCAAAATATGATACTATTGGAATATTGAAGTCAAAACATGATACTGTTAGAATATTGATGCCAAACCATGATACTGTTGGAATATTGAAGCCAAACATGATATTGATGGAATATTAAAGTCAAACATGATATTGTTGGAACATTGAAGCCGAAACATAATACTTTTGGAATATTGAAGTCAAAACATGATACTGTTGGAATATTAAAGCCAAAACATGATATATTGTTGGAACATTGAAGTCAAAACATGATATTGTTGGAATTGGAAGCCAAGATATGATACTGTTGGAATATTGAAGCCAAAACATGATACTGTTGGAATATTGAAGTCAGAAATGATTTTGTTGGAATATTGAAGTCAAACATGATATTGTTGGAATATTGAAGCCAAAACATGATATTGTTGGAATATTGAAACCAAAACATCATACTGTTAGAATATTGAAGTCAAAACATGATATTGTTGGAATATTGAGGTCAAACATGATATTGTTGGAATACTGAAGCCAAAACATCATACTGTTGGAATATTGAAGTCAAAACATGATACTGTTAGAATATAGAAGCTAAAACATGATATTGTTGGAATATTTAAGTCAAACATGATATTGTTGCAATATTGAAGTCAAACATGATATTGTTGGAATAGTGAAGACCAAACATGATATTTTTTGATATTGAAGTCAAAACAAAATTCTTTTGTAGTTTTGAAGTCTAAACATGATATTGTTGGAATATTGAAGTCAAAATATAATACTTTTGGAATTTTGAAGTCAGAACATATATTGTTGGAATACTGAAGTCAAAACATAATACCTTTAGAATATTGAAGTCTAAACATGATATTGTTGGAATATTGAAGTCAAACATGATATTGTTGGAATATTGAAGCCAAGACATGATACTAATGGAATATTGAAGCCAAAACATGATACTGTTAGAATATTGAAGTCAGACATGATATTGTTAGAATATTGAAGTCAAGCATGATATTGTTAGAATATTGAAGCCAAAACATGATATTGTTGGAATACTGAAGTCAAAACATGATAATGTTAGAATATTGAAACCAAAACATCATACTGTTGGAATATTGAAGCCAAAACATGATATTGTTGCAATATTGAAGTCAGAAATGATATTGTTGGAATATTGAAGTCAAACATGATATTGTTGGAATATTGAAGCCAAAACATGATATTGTTGGAATATTGAAATCAAAACACGATACTGTTGGAATATTGAAACCAAAATATCATACTGTTAGAATATTGAAGTCAAAACATGATGATGTTGGAATATTGAAACTAAAACATCATACTGTTAGAATATTGAAGTCAAAACATGATATTGTTGGAATATTGAAGCCAAAACATGATAATGATGGAATATTGAAGTCAAAACATGATATTGTTGAAGTCAAAACAATACTTTTGGAATATTGAAGTCTAAACATGATATTTTTGGAATATTGAAGTCAAACATGATATTGTTGGAATATTGAAGCCAAGACATGATACTATTGGACTATTGAAGCCAAAACATGATACTGTTTGAATATTGAAGTCAGACATGATATTGTTAGAATATTGAGGTCAAGCATGGCATTGTTGGAATATTGAAGCCAAAACATGATATTGTTAGAATATTGAAGTCAAAACATGATACTGTTGGAATATTGAAACCAAAACATCATACTTTTGGAAAATTGAAGCCAAAAGATGATACTGTTGGAATATTGAAGTCAAACATGATATTGTTGGAATATTGAAGTCAAACATGATATTGTTGGAATATTGAAGCCAAAACATGATACTGTTGGAATATTGAAGTCAAAACATGATATTGTTGGAATACTGAAGTCAAAACATAATGCTTTTGGTATATTGAAGTCTAAACATGATATTGTTGGAATATTGAAGTCAAAACATAATGCTTTTCGAATATTGAAGTCAAAACATAATGCTTTTGGAATATTGAACTCAAAACATAATACTTTTGGAATATTGAAGTCTAAACATGATATTGTTGAAATATTGAAGTCAAACATGATATTGTTGGAATAGTGAAGCCAAGACATGATACTGTTGGAGTATTGAAGCCAAAACATGTTACTGCTAGAAAATTGAAGTCAGACATGATATTTTTGGAATATTGAAGTCAAACATGATATTGTTGGAATATTGAAGCAAAACTTGATATTGTTGGAATATTGAAGTGAAAACATAATACTTTTGGAATATTGAAGTCTAAACATGATATTGTCGGAATATTGAAGTCAAAACATGATATTGTTGGAATATTGAAGTCAAAACATAATACTTTTGGAATATTGAAGTCAAAACATTATACTGTTGGAATACTGAAGCCAAAACATGATATTGTTGGAATATTGAAGTCAAAACATAATACTTTTGGAATATTGAAGTCTAAACATGATATTGTTGGAATATTGAAATCAAAACATAATGCTTTTCGAATATTGAAGTCAAAACATAATGCTTTTGGAATATTGAACTCAAAACATAATACTTTTGGAATATTGAAGTCAAAACATGATATTGTTGGAATACTGAAGTCAAAACATAATACTTTTGGAATATTGAAGTCTAAACATGATATTGTTGAAATATTGAAGTCAAACATGATATTGCTGGAATATTGAAGCCAAGACATGATACTGTTGGAGTATTGAAGCCAAAACATGTTACTGTTAGAAAATTGAAGTCAGACATGATATTTTTGGAATATTGAAGTCAAGCATGATATTGTTGGAATATTGAAGCCAAAATATGATATTGTTGGAATATTGAAGTCAAAACATGATACCTTTGGAATATTGAAACCAAAACATGTTACTGTTAGAAAATTGAAGTCAGACATGATATTTTTGGAATGTTGAAGTCAAACATGATATTGTCGGAATATTGAAGTCAAACATGATATCGTTGGAATATTGAAGCCAAAACATGATACCGTTGGAACCATGAAGTCAAAACATGATATTGTTGGAATATTGAAGTCAAAACATAATACTTTTGGAATATTGAAGTCTAAACATGATATTGTTGGAATATTGAAGTCAAAACATAATCCTTTTGGAATATTGAAGTCAAAACATGATATTGTTGGAATATTGCAGTCAAAACATGATATCGTTGGAATATTGAAGTCAAAACATAATACTTTTGGAATATCAAAGTCAGAACATGGTGCTGCTGGTCATGACACAGAAATATATCCTAGTGTTACTGCTGGTCATGACACAGAAATATATCCTAGTGTTACTGCTGGTCATGACACAGAAATATATCCAAGTGTTGCTGCTGGTCATGACACAGAAATATATCCTTGAGTTGCTGCTGGTCATGACACAGAAATATATCCTAGTGTTACTGCTGGTCATGACACAGAAATATATCCTAGTGTTACTGCTGGTCATGACACAGAAATATATCCAAGTGTTGCTGCTGGTCATGACACAGAAATATATCCAAGTGTTGCTGCTGGTCATGACACAGAAATATATCCTAGTGTTACTGCTGGTCATGACACAGAAATATATCCAAGTGTTACTGCTGTCATGACACAGAAATATATCTAGTGTTACTGCTGTCATGACACAGAAATATATCCAAGTGTTGCTGCTAGGTCATGACACAGAAATATATCCTTGAGTGCTGCTGGACATGACAAAAAAAAAAAAAAAAAAAAAAAAAAAAAAAAAAAAAAAAAAAAAAAAGAAATAATATATATATATATTGTCATAACAGTCGATATTATATGGTTTCAGTGGGTATACAAGAGATATATCTATACTATATTATATGGTTTCAGTGGGTATACAAGAGATATATCTATACTATATTATATGGTTTCAGTGGGTATACAAGAGATATATCTATACTATATTATATGGTTTCAGTGGGTATACAAGAGATATATCTATACTATATTATATGGTTTCAGTGGGTATACAAGAGATATATCTATACTATATTATATGGTTTCAGTGGGTATACAAGAGATATATCTATACTATATTATATGGTTTCAGTGGGTATACAAGAGATATATCTATACTATATTATATGGTTTCAGTGGGTATACAAGAGATATATCTATACTATATTATATGGTTTCAGTGGGTATACAAGAGATATATCTATACTATATTATATGGTTTCAGTGGGTATACAAGAGATATATCTATACTATATTATATGGTTTCAGTGGGTATACAAGAGATATATCTATACTATATTATATGGTTTCAGTGGGTATACAAGAGATATATCTATACTATATTATATGGTTTCAGTGGGTATACAAGAGATATATCTATACTATATTATATGGTTTCAGTGGGTATACAAGAGATATATCTATACTATATTATATGGTTTCAGTGGGTATACAAGAGATATATCTATACTATATTATATGGTTTCAGTGGGTATACAAGAGATATATCTATACTATATTATATGGTTTCAGTGGGTATACAAGAGATATATCTATACTATATTATATGGTTTCAGTGGGTATACAAGAGATATATCTATACTATATTATATGGTTTCAGTGGGTATACAAGAGATATATCTATACTATATTATATGGTTTCAGTGGGTATACAAGAGATATATCTATACTATATTATATGGTTTCAGTGGGTATACAAGAGATATATCTATACTATATTATATGGTTTCAGTGGGTATACAAGAGATATATCTATACTATATTATATGGTTTCAGTGGGTATACAAGAGATATATCTATACTATATTATATGGTTTCAGTGGGTATACAAGAGATATATCTATACTATATTATATGGTTTCAGTGGGTATACAAGAGATATATCTATACTATATTATATGGTTTCAGTGGGTATACAAGAGATATATCTATACTATATTATATGGTTTCAGTGGGTATACAAGAGATATATCTATACTATATTATATGGTTTCAGTGGGTATACAAGAGATATATCTATACTATATTATATGGTTTCAGTGGGTATACAAGAGATATATCTATACTATATTATATGGTTTCAGTGGGTATACAAGAGATATATCTATACTATATTATATGGTTTCAGTGGGTATACAAGAGATATATCTATACTATATTATATGGTTTCAGTGGGTATACAAGAGATATATCTATACTATATTATATGGTTTCAGTGGGTATACAAGAGATATATCTATACTATATTATATGGTTTCAGTGGGTATACAAGAGATATATCTATACTATATTATATGGTTTCAGTGGGTATACAAGAGATATATCTATACTATATTATATGGTTTCAGTGGGTATACAAGAGATATATCTATACTATATTATATGGTTTCAGTGGGTATACAAGAGATATATCTATACTATATTATATGGTTTCAGTGGGTATACAAGAGATATATCTATACTATATTATATGGTTTCAGTGGGTATACAAGAGATATATCTATACTATATTATATGGTTTCAGTGGGTATACAAGAGATATATCTATACTATATTATATGGTTTCAGTGGGTATACAAGAGATATATCTATACTATATTATATGGTTTCAGTGGGTATACAAGAGATATATCTATACTATATTATATGGTTTCAGTGGGTATACAAGAGATATATCTATACTATATGATTCACTCACTCTGAGTCAACCCCACACAGGTGTCTCCGACCAGTTTATCCATTCATTTCATTTTTGTTTTTCGTAAGCCTCACTCAGACGTGTTGGGTCACTTATTGCGTGTCCTCTAACATGAGTTATTAAGGTAAGATGACAACAAATAATCACATAATGTTTCCCATACGATTATATTACTTGATAAAAATTAAGCTTACAAACTAGCAGTATGTGTTGGTCACTGAACGATTGGCGTTACTTGAATACCATACCAATTATATGTTCAGTTATGAATTACAATCACAATGGCACAGTATCAATTACCTATTATAGAAGGATATATGTATCTCTGCACATATAAGGCATACACAGGGACACCAACCTGTAAGTGACCTTTGTTAAGTGTCTTTCGTGTATTGTGTCATTAAGTAAGACACCAAAAGTGTCACGATACTTTCCCGGCTGTCTGTACACTTCTCTCTGGGTAGCTGCTCTAAACTTTACATTAGTTCTCCCAAGATACCATAAACATCATGTGTACTATCCGGGACAACGACTGTAACATCATGTGTACTATCCGGGACAACGACTGTAACATCATGTGTACTATCCGGGACAACGACTGTATACATCATGTGTACTGTCCAGGGACAACGACTGTAAACAACATGTGTACTGTCCAGGGACAACGACTGAAACATCATGTGTAACTGTCCAGGGACAACGACTGAAACATCATGTGTAACTGTACGGGGACAACGACTTGTAAACATCATGTGTACTGTCCAGGAACACCGACTGTAAACATCATGTGTGCTGTGCTGGGACAACGACTGTAACCATCATGTGTACTGTGCAGGGACAACGACTGTAAAACATCAGTGTACTGTACGGGAACAACGACTGTAAACATCCATGTGTACTGTCCAGGAACACCGACTGTAAAACATCAGTGTACTGTACGGGGACAACGACTGTAAACATCCATGTGTACTGTCCAGGAACACCGACTGTAAACAGCATGTGTACTGTCCATGGACAACGACTGTAACCATCATGTGTACTGTACAGGACAACGACTGTAACCATCATGTGTACTGTCCAGGACAACGACTGTAAACTTCATGTGTACTGTCCAGGAACACCGACTGTAAACAGCATGTGTACTGTCCAGGAACACCGACTGTAAACAGCATGTGTACTGTCCATGGACAACGACTGTAACCATCATGTGTACTGTACGGGGACAACGACTGTAACCATCATGTGTACTGTCCAGGAACACCGACTGTAAAACATCAGTGTACTGTCCAGGGACAACGACTGTAACCATCATGTGTACTGTACAGGACAACGACTGTAACCATCATGTGTACTGTCCAGGAACACCGACTGTAAACATCATGTGAACTATCCCGGGACAACGACTGGTAAACATCATGTGTACTATCCCGGACAACGACTGTAAACTTCATGTGTACTGTCCAGGAACACCGACTGTAAACAGCATGTGTACTGTCCAGGGACAACGACTGTAAACCTCATGTGTACTGTACGGGGACAACGACTGTAAACATCCATGTGTACTGTCCAGGAACACCGACTGTAAACAGCATGTGTACTGTCCATGGACAACGACTGTAACCATCATGTGTACTGTCCAGGGACACGACTGTAAACATCCATGTGTACTGTCCAGGAACACCGACTGTAAACAGCATGTGTACTGTCCATGGACAACGACTGTAACCATCATGTGTACTGTACAGGACAACGACTGTAACCATCATGTGTACTGTCCAGGAACACCGACTGTAAACAGCATGTGTACTGTCCAGGAACACCGACTGTAAACAGCATGTGTACTGTCCATGGACAACGACTGTAAATATCTTGTGTACTGTACGGGGACAACGACTGTAAACATCCATGTGTACTGTCCAGGAACACCGACTGTAAACAGCATGTGTACTGTCCATGGACAACGACTGTAACCATCATGTGTACTGTACAGGACAACGACTGTAAACATCCATGTGTACTGTCCAGGAACACCGACTGTAAACAGCATGTGTACTGTCCAGGAACACCGACTGTAAACAGCATGTGTACTGTCCATGGACAACGACTGTAAACCTCATGTGTACTGTACGGGGACAACGACTGTAAACATCCATGTGTACTGTCCAGGACAACGACTGTAAACATATGTGTACTGTCCAGGTACAACGACTGTAAACCATCATGTGTACTGTACAGGACAACGACTGTAACCATCATGTGTACTGTCCAGGAACACCGACTGTAAACAGCATGTGTACTGTCCAGGGACAACGACTGAAACATCATGTGTACTGTCCAGGGACAACGACTGTAACCATCATGTGTACTGTCCAGGACAACGACTGTAAACAGCATGTGTACTGTCCAGGACAACGACTGTAACCATCATGTGTACTGTCCAAGGACAGCGACTGTAAACATCATGTGTACTATCCCGGACAACGACTGTAAAACATCTGTGTACTGTACGGGGACAACGACTGTAACCATCATGTGTACTGTCCAGGAACACCGACTGTAAACAGCATGTGTACTGTCCATGGACAACGACTGTAACCATCATGTGTACTGTACGGGGACAACGACTGTAAACATCCATGTGTACTGTCCAGGAACACCGACTGTAAACAGCATGTGTACTGTCCATGGACAACGACTGTAACCATCATGTGTACTGTACAGGGACAACGACTGTAAACATCCATGTGTACTGTCCAGGAACACCGACTGTAAACATCATGTGAACTATCCCGGGACAACGACTTGTAAACATCATGTGTATTGTACGGGGACAACGACTGTAAACATCCATGTGTACTGTCCAGGAACACCGACTGTAAACAGCATGTGTACTGTCCATGGACAACGACTGTAAACAGCATGTGTACTGTCCATGGACAACGACTGTAACCATCATGTGTACTGTACGGGAACAACGACTGTAAACCATCATGTGTACTGTCCAGGAACACCGACTGTAAACAGCATGTGTACTGTCCATGGACAACGACTGTAACCATCATGTGTACTGTACAGGGACAACGACTGTAACCATCATGTGTACTGTCCAGGACAACGACTGTAACCATCATGTGTACTGTCCAGGAACACCGACTGTAAAACATCAGTGTACTGTCCAGGGACAACGACTGTAAACTTCATGTGTACTGTCCAGGGACAACGACTGTAAACTTCATGTGTACTGTCCAGGACAACGACTGTAAACAGCATGTGTACTGTCCAGGAACACCGACTGTAAACAGCATGTGTACTGTCCAGGAACACCGACTGTAAACAGCATGTGTACTGTCCAGGACAACGACTGTAAACTTCATGTGTACTGTACAGGACAACGACTGTAACCATCATGTGTACTGTCCAGGGACAACGACTTGTAAACATCATGTGTACTATCCCGGGACAACGACTGTAAACATCCATGTGTACTGTCCAGGAACACCGACTGTAAACAGCATGTGTACTGTCCATGGACAACGACTGTAAACTTCATGTGTACTGTCCAGGACAACGACTGTAAACTTCATGTGTACTGTCCAGGAACACCGACTGTAAACAGCATGTGTACTGTCCATGGACAACGACTGTAACCATCATGTGTACTGTACAGGGACAACGACTGTAACCATCATGTGTACTGTACGGGGACAACGACTGTAAACATCCATGTGTACTGTCCAGGAACACCGACTGTAAACAGCATGTGTACTGTCCAGGAACACCGACTGTAAACAGCATGTGTACTGTCCAGGAACACCGACTGTAAACAGCATGTGTACTGTCCATGGACAACGACTGTAAACAACATGTGTACTGTACAGGGACAACGACTGTAAACATCCATGTGTACTGTCCAGGAACACCGACTGTAAACAGCATGTGTACTGTCCATGGACAACGACTGTAAACAATCATGTGTACTGTACGGGGACAACGACTGTATACATCATGTGTACTGTTACGGGGACAACGACTGTAAACATTCATGTGTACTGTCCAGGTACAACGACTGTAAAAATCATGTGTACTGTCCAGGGACAACGACTGTATACATCATGTGTACTGTTACGGGGACAACGACAGTAAACATCATGTGTTACTGTACGGGGACAACGACTGCAAATATCTTGTATACTGTCCAGGGACAACGACTGTAAATATCATGTGTACTGTCAGGGACAACGACTGTTAAACATCATGTGTACTATCCCGGACAACGACTGTAAATATCATGTGTACTGTCCAGGTACAACGACTGTAAACACATGTGTACTGTCCAGGAACACCGACTGTAAACATCATGTTACTGTCCAGGGACAACGACTTGTAAACATCATGTGTTACTGTCCAGGACAACGACTGTAAACTCATGTGTACTGTACGGGGACAACGACTTGTAAACATCATGTGTACTATCCGGGACAACGACTGTAACATCATGTGTAACTGTCCAGGGACAACGAACTGTAAACATCATGTGTACTGTCCATGGACAACGACTGTAAATATCATGTGTACTGTCAGGGACAACGACTGTAAAAATCATGTGTACTGTACAGGGACAACGACTGTAAACATCATGTTGTACTGTACGGGGACAACGACTTGTAAACATCATGTGTTACTGTACAGGGACAACGACTGTAAACATTCATGTGTACTGTCCAGGTACAACGACTGTAAACAATCATGTGTACTGTCCATGGACAACGACTGTAAAACATCAATGTGTACTGTCCAGGTACAACGACTGTAAAAATCATGTGTACTGTCCAGGACAACGACTGTAACATCATGTGTACTGTACAGGGACAACGACTGTAAACCTCATGTGTACTGTACAGGACAACGACTGTAAACATTCATGTGTACTGTCCATGGACAACGACTGTAAAACATCATGTGTACTGTCCAGGACAACGACTGTAACATCATGTGTACTATCCCGGACAACGACTGTAAACTTCATGTGTACTGTCCAGGTACAACGACTGTAAACTTCATGTGTACTGTCCAGGACAACGACTGTAAACATCATGTAATTTACCTTAGGCTTCACAGATGAAAACTTCACTTTCAATATCCGACATGCCTCACACACAAACCAAATAGATACCATTTGAGAACTTCCCGAAGGGACCACGACTATAAACCTTGTATGCATTTCCAATAGATTTCGATCCACATATCATATGGACTTACCATGAGGACAGATGCAAACAACACGCAAGCGTACTTCCCAGGATGATATCTATACTTCTCCTGATTATCAGTATTACTTGAACATACATCAAGGACCGCTATTATTAAGAACGCATGGGCTTTTCCAGTTGACTGAGACTCCAAGCAGGTTGTGTATTCTTAGGGACAGTGCGTATAAACATCTTTTATATATATATATATATATATATATATATATATATATATATATATATATATATATATATATATATATATATATATATATATATATACTTTTTCTTTTCTTTCAAACTATTCGCCATTTCCCGCGTTAGCGAGGTAGCGTTAAGAACAGAGGACTGGGCCTTTAAGAGAAATCCTCACCTGGCCCCCTTCTCTGTTCCTTCTTTTTGGAAAAAAAAAAAACCGAGAGGGGAGGATTTCCAGCCCCCCCGCTCCCTCCCCTTTTAGTCGCTTTCTACGACACGCAGGGAATACGTAGGAAGTATTCTTTCTCCCCTATCCCCAGGGATAATATATATATATATATATATATATATATATATATATATATATATATATATATATATATATATATATATATATATATATATATATATATATATATTCTAGGTATTTAGAAAAGTACTTAGAAAAGCAAATGGATTTGTATGTAGCATTTATGGATCTGGAGAAGGCATATGATAGAGTTGATAGAGATGCTCTGTGGAAGGTATTAAGAATATATGGTGTGGGAGGAAAGTTGTTAGAAGCAATGAAAAGTTTTTATCGATGATGTAAGGCATGTGTACGTGTAGGAAGAGAGGAAAGTGATTGGTTCTCAGTGAATGTAGGTTTGCGGCAGGGGTGTGTGATGTCTCCATGGTTGTTTAATTTGTTTATGGATGAGGTTGTTAGGGAGGTGAATGCATGAGTTTTGGAAAGAGGGGCAAGTATGAAGTCTGTTGGGGATGAGAGAGCTTGGGAAGTGAGTCAGTTGTCGTTCGCTGATGATACAGCGCTGGTGGCTGATTCATGTGAGAAACTGCAGAAGCTGGTGACTGAGTTTGGTAAAGTGTGTGAAAGAAGAAAGTTAAGAGTAAATGTGAATAAGAGCAAGGTTATTAGGTACAGTAGGGTTGAGGGTCAAGTCAATAGGGAGGTAAGTTTGAATGGAGAAAAACTGGAGGAAGTAAAGTGTTTTAGATATCTGGGAGTGGATCTGGCAGCGGATGGAACCATGGAAGCGGAAGTGAATCATAGGGTGGGGGAGGGGGCGAAAATCCTGGGAGCCTTGAAGAATGTGTGGAAGTCGAGAACATTATCTCGGAAAGCAAAAATGGGTATGTTTGAGGGAATAGTGGTTCCAACAATGTTGTATGGTTGCGAGGCGTGGGCTATGGATAGAGTTGTGCGCAGGAGGGTGGATGTGCTGGAAATGAGATGTTTGAGGACAATGTGTGGTGTGAGGTGGTTTGATCGAGTAAGTAATGTAAGGGTAAGAGAGATGTGTGGAAATAAAAAGAGCGTGGTTGAGAGAGCAGAAGAGGGTGTTTTGAAATGGTTTGGGCACATGGAGGGAATGAGTGAGGAAAGATTGACCAAGAGGATATATGTGTCGGAGGTGGAGGGAACGAGGAGAAGTGGGAGACCAAATTGGAGATGGAAAGATGGAGTGAAAAAGATTTTGTGTGATCGGGGCCTGAACATGCAGGAGGGTGAAAGGAGGGCAAGGAATAGAGTGAATTGGATCGATGTGGTATACCGGGATTGACGTGCTGTCAGTGGATTTGAATCAGGGCATGTGAAGCGTCTGGGGTAAACTATGGAAAGTTGTGTGGGGCCTGGATGTGAAAAGGGAGCTGTGGTTTCGGGCATTATTGCATGACAGCTAGAGACTGAGTGTGAACGAATGGGGCCTTTGTTGTCTTTTCCTAGTGCTACCTCGCACACATGAGGGGGGAGGGGGATGGTATTCCATGTGTGGCGAGGTGGCGATGGGAATGAATAAAGGCAGACAGTGTGAATTGTGTGCATGGGTATATATGTATGTGTCTGTGTGTGTATATATATGTGTACATTGAGATGTATAGGTATGTATATTTGCTTGTGTGGATGTGTATGTATATACATTGTGTATGGGGTGGGTTGGGCCATTTCTTTCGTCTGTTTCCTTGCGCTACCTCGCAAACGCGGGAGACAGCGACAAAGCAAAATAAAAAAAAAGAAATAATATATATATATATATATATATATATATATATATATATATATATATATATATATATATATATATATATATATATATATATATATATATACAACTCAGGCAAATCAACTATAAACATATGCCACTCAGGCAAAACGACTGTAAACATATCAAATACAAATCGGAGAAAACGACTGTAAACATCATTTATACAAATCAGGGAAAACGACTGTAAACGATATATACAAATCAGGGAAAACGGCTGTAAACGATTTATAGAAATCAGGGAAAACGACTGTAAACGATATGTACAAATCAGGGAAAACGAATGCAAACATCATATCTACTCTCCAGGGACAAAGACTTTACTGTCAAGGCAAAACGACTGTAAATGTCAAATGTTCTCCCCGGAGGTAACGACTGTATTCCTATACGACAACGACTGTAAACATCTTATGTCCTCCTCAAGGACAACGACTATAAATGACGTAGATACTTTCCAGGGACAACTGCAAACATCATGTGTACTGTCCAGGGACAACGACTGTAAACATCATGTGTACTGCCCAGGAACACCGACTGTAAACATCATGTGTACTGTCCAGGTACAACGACTGTAAATATCATGTGTACTGTCCAAGGACAACGACTGTAAACATCATGTATACTGTCCAGGGACAAAGACTGTAAACATCATGTGTACTGTCCAGGGACAACGAGTGTAAACAGCATGTGTACTGTCCAGGGATAATGACTGTAAACATCATGTGTACTGTCCAGGGACAACGACTGTAAATATCATGTGTACTGTCCAAGGACAGCGACTGTAAACATCATGTGTACTGTCCAGGAACACCGACTGTAAACAGCATGTGTACTGTCCAGGAACACCGACTGTAAACATCATTTGTACTGTCCAGGGATAACGACTGTAAACATCATGTGTACTGTCCAGGTACAACGACTGTAAATATCATGTGTACTGTCCAGGGACAACGACTGCAAATATCTTGTATACTGTCCAGGGACAACGAGTGTGAGCATCATGTGTACTGTCCAGGGACAACGACTGTAAACATCATGTGAACTATCCCGGGACAACGACTGTAAACATCATGTGTACTGTCCAGGGACAACGACTGCAAATATCTTGTGTGCTGTACGGGGACAACGACTGTAAACATCATGTGTACTGTCCAGGGACAACGACTGTAAACATCATGTGAACTATCCCGGGACAACGACTGTAAACATCATGTGTACTGTCCAGGGACAACGACTGCAAATATCTTGTGTGCTGTACGGGGACAACGACTGTAAACATCATGAGTACTGTACAGGGACAACGACTGTAAACATCATGTGTACTGTGCAGGGACAACGACTGTAAACATCATGTGTACTGTCCAGGGACAACGACTGTAAACATCATGTGTACTGTCCAGGGACAACGACTGTAAATATCTTGTGTACTGTACGGGGACAACGACTGTAAACATCATGTGTACTATCCCGGGACAACGACTGTAAACATCATGTGTACTGTACAGGGACAACGACTGTAAACATCATGTGTACTGTACGGGGACAACGACTGTAAACATCATGTGTGCTGTGCTGGGACAACGACTGTAAACATCATGTGTACTGTACGGGGACAACGACTGTAAACATCATGTGTACTGTACGGGGACAAACGACTGTAAACATCATGTGTACTGTTCGGGGAACAACGGACTGTAAAACATCATGTGTACTGTACAGGGACAACGACTGTAAACATCATGTGTACTATTCCGGGACAACGCTGAATGTGTAATGTACCGGGACACGACTGTAAACCATCATGTGTACTGTTACCGGGGACAACGACTGTAAACTATCATGTGTACTGTCCCGAGGACAACGACTGTAAAAATCATGTGTACTATCCCGGGACAACGACTGTAAACATCATGTGTACTGTACGGGGACAACGACTGTAAACATCATGTGTACTGTACCGGTGACAACGACTGTAAACATCATGTGCACTAGTCCCGGGACAACGACTGTACATCATGTGCTACTAGTACCCGGACAACGACTCGTAAACATCAATGTGTACTGTACGGGACAACGACTGTAAACATCATGTGTACTGTCCCGGGACCAACGACTGTAAACATCATGTGTACTGTCCAGGGACAACGACTGTAAACTATCATGTGTACTGTCCAGGGGACAACGACTGTAAACATCATGTGTACTGTACGGGGACAACGACTGTAAAACATCATGTGTACTGTACGGGGACAACGACTGTAAACATCATGTGTACTATCCCGGGACAACGACTGTAAACATCATGTGTACTGTACGGGGACAACGACTGTAAACATCATGTGTACTATCCCGGGACAACGACTGTAAACATCATGTGTACTGTACGGGGACAACGACTGTAAACATCATGTGTACTGTACGGGGACAACGACTGTAAATATCATGTGTACTATCCCGGGACAACGACTGTAAACATCATGTGTACTGTACGGGGACAACGACTGCAAATATCTTGTGCACTATCCCGGGACAACGACTGTAAACATCATGTGTACTATCCCGGGACAACGACTGTAAACATCATGTGTACTGTACGGGGACAACGACTGTAAACATCATGTGTACTGTACGGGGACAACGACTGTAAATAATATGTGTACTATCCCGGGACAACGACTGTAAACATCATGTGTACTGTGCAGGGACAACGACTGTAAACATCATGTGTACTGTACAGGGACAACGACTGTAAACATCATGTGTACTGTACGGGGACAACGACTGCAAATATCTTGTGTACTGTACGGGGACAACGACTGTAAACATCATGTGTACTGTCCAGGGACAACGACTGTAAACATCATGTGTACTGTCCAGGGACAACGACTGTAAACATCATGTGTACTGTCCAGGGACAACGACTGTAAATATCTTGTGTACTGTACGGGGACAACGACTGTAAACATCATGTGTACTATCCCGGGACAACGACTGTAAACATCATGTGTACTGTACAGGGACAACGACTGTAAACATCATGTGTGCTGTGCTGGGACAACGACTGTAAACATCATGTGTATTGTACGGGGACAACGACTGTAAACATCATGTGTACTGTACGGGGACAACGACTGTAAACATCATGTGTACTGTACGAGGACAACGACTGTAAACATCATGTGTACTGTACGGGGACAACGACTGTAAAACATCATGTGTACTGTACAGGGACAACGACTGTAAACATCATGTGTACTGTACGGGGACAACGACTGTAAAACATCATGTGTACTGTACGGGGACAACGACTGTAAACATCATGTGTACTGTACAGGGACAACGACTATAAACATCATGTGTACTGTCCAGGGACAACGACTGTAAATAACTTGTGTACTGTACGGGGACAACGACTGTAAACATCGTGTGTACTGTACGGGGACAACGACTGTAAACATCATGTGTACTGTCCAGGGACAACGACTGTAAAACATCATGTGTACTGTACGGGGACAACGACTGTAAAACATCATGTGTACTGTACAGGGACAACGACTATAAACATCATGTGTACTGTCCAGGAACAACGGGTGTAAACATCATGTGTACTGTCCAAGGACATTTCCTTACATATCTATACAGGTTAAACTTGGTACAAAGTGGCACGTAAGGAGTGATCTATGAAACATTAGGTCACAGCCTAAGATATGGCACCCTGTACTGCTGATAGACAGGAGAAAACGTTACAGATGGAAACTTGCTACTGACTCCTCAAACCTTTCACTACGACAGTCTGGAGACTACATTCACCAAAGCAATGTCAAAATTTGCCGACAACGAGAAATCAGGAAATATAATTGACTGACTGACGATTGAAAGTGATCTAGACAATCTGGTCAGAGACATAATTAATGAATTTCACTGTCAACTAATGCAAAGTAAAGTTTTGCCATATAGATATCCATCATGATGTTCAGTGAGCTATTATTAGATGTCACAAAAGACAAAGACCTTAAGTTGGAGAGTCAGTCGTTACCTAAGATAACTGAATACGATAAAACTAATAACACGTCACGTTTTGCACTAAGGAATCTATATTACATAACGAAGAACTCAATATTTATTGTTTCTAATACCTTGAAATATGTTTTTTACCTATAATTACCATAATTGATCAAATATGAAGAAAACTAGAATGAATTCAAAACATTGGAAAAGTGATTCTATCACAGAGATGAACCGTCACAAGAAAGACTTAAAGACCTAAAATTGTTCTCTTTAAACAAGAACCAACTCCGAGGAGATGTAATACATATTTTCAAAATATCAAATGATTTCGAGAACATAAAATGTAAAATATTCTCATATTAGGGAGAGATTCAATAACCAAAAATAATGGTAAGACATTACAAGACAAAAAATATCAAGTTTTCTTAATTGAAGATGGAGACAGTCGCAAATTATCATAAATGATTTAATAGGTTGTTTCTACCTCAAAAGAGTATCAGGTCCCTTGTTATCTGTCCTTCCTATGTACTGTCCTCCAGCAAGTATACTCGTCATGAACCACCAGGTCTCGTGTTATCTGTCCTTCCCATGTACTGTCCTCCAGGAGATAGCCTCCTCATGAACCATAGGTCTTGTGTTTCTGTCCTTCCCATGTACTGTCCTCCAGGAGATAGCCTCCTCATGAACCATAGGTCTTGTGTTTCTGTCCTTCCATGTCCTGTCTTTCAGCAATGACCTCCTCATGAACTATAGGTCTTGTGTTTCTGTCCTTCCCATGTCCTGTCTCTCAGCAATGACCTCCTCATGAACCATAGGTCTTGTGTTTCTGTCCTTCCCATGTACTGTCTTACAGCAATGACCTCCTCATGAACTATAGGTCTTGTGTTTCTGTCCTTCCCATGTACTGTCCTGCAGCAGATAACCTCATCATGAACCATTAGGTCTCATGTTATCTGTTCTTGTCATTTACTGTCCTTCAGCCGATTTTTTTTCTTTTTTTTAATGTTGAAGGCTCCAGTCACGTTCAAGAGTCAACGTCAAGGCCGGGCCTTAATTAAGATATAGAGAATTATGAAATGAAAAGGGAATGAGTCTACTAATTTTTGAGAAAGAGAAAATCCTGTCTTTTGAAATGTGTGGCAGGTCATAGCTAATGGGAAAGACATGAGAAGGTAGAGAGTTCCAGAGCTTCAACGTGTAGGGAAAGACGAAGGTATCAAAACGGCCCACCCTTGAGTTGCCGATGGCCACATAATTATCATGTGACACAGCAGCTTCCCGAAAATTGCGTGGTCTAGCCGGTGGTGTGGGCACAGAAGCAGCCAGTTGCTATTCCTATAACATCAAGTATTTTCATTGAGTCAAAAGATGGAATTACAGAACCGTCAAAGGACAAACGAAAGTTGTAAGTAGTTTTCGATACAGAGATAGGTAGAAACTGGATCTTGGTAGCATTAAACTTGACAAGATTTTGTGTACCCTCTGAGATATCCTGTTCAACTCTGAGTTTATTGAGGAAGCTGTGTCATTATGAGATGCAGATCGAGTGAGAGAAGAGGGAGCAAAACTGAAGGATGTGGATGAATGCAGTATTGAGTCGTCAATGTACGAGTGCATTATCAAAGGCCATAATGGAGCACCTACCTCCCCCAGGGGACACTCCAGCTTCATCCAGTGTGCCGCTATACACGACACATACGTCATCACAGGTTCCAAAGACGCTACCATCAGGAAGTGGGACACATTGACCGCCAAGTGTGACTTTACTTACCAAGGTGAGTCCATCCCCAGTTTGACTTTGCTTGCCAAAGTGAGTCCAGCCCACAGTAAGACTTTACTTATCAAAGTGAGTCCATTTCAGTGCGATTTCACTTACTAAGATGAGTCCATCCCTAGTTTGACTTTACTTACAAAGGCAAGTCGATTCCCAGCGCGACTTTACTTACCAAGGTGAGTCAATCCCCAAGTGTGACTTTTCTTACCAAGGTGAGTCCATCCCCTGTGTTAATTTACTTACCAAGGTGAGTTTATCTCCTGTGTGACTTTACTTACCAAGATGAGTCCATCCCCCAAGTGTGACTTTACATACCAAGGCGAGTCCATCCCCCAGTGCGACTTTACTTACCAGGGTGAGTTCATCCCCCAGTGTGACTTTACTTACCAAGGTGAATCCATCCCCCAGTGTGACTTTACTTACCAAGGTGAATCCATCCCCCAGTGTGACTTTACTTACCAAGGTGAGTCCATCCCCTCTCCCGAGTGCAATTTTACCTACCAAAGTGAAAAAGTCCAGACCCTAAGTGTGACTGTACTTACTAAGGTGAGTGAATGCGTCTGCTAAGTATGACTGCACCTACCTAGGTTGGTGAGTCCGTCCTTACAGTGTGACTTTACTTTGCAAGGTGGCTTAGTCTACCCCCATTGTGACCACGGTGAATGAACCTTCTTAGTGTGAAATTACTTAGCCAGGTTGACATGATGGCAGGGGGTTGTAGATTAGCTAGGAGTGGTAAGATTGTGGGAGGTAGATTAGCTAGGGGGTTGTAGATTAGCTAGGAGTGGTAAGATTGTGGGAGGTAGATTAGCTAGGGGGTTGTAGATTAGCTAGGAGTGGTAAGATTGTGGAAGGTAGATTAGCTAGGGGGTTGTAGATTAGCTAGGAGTGGTAAGATTGTGGGAGGTAGATTAGCTAGGGGGTTGTAGATTAGCTAGGAGTGGTAAGATTGTGGAAGGTAGATTAGCTAGGGGGTTGTAGATTAGCTAGGAGTGGTAAGATTGTGGGAGGTAGATTAGCTAGGGGGTTGTAGATTAGCTAGGAGTGGTAAGATTGTGGAAGGTAGATTAGCTAGGGGGTTGTAGATTAGCTAGGAGTGGTAAGATTGTGGGAGGTAGATTAGCTAGGGGGTTGTAGATTAGCTAGGAGTGGTAAGATTGTGGAAGGTAGATTAGCTAGGGGGTTGTAGATTAGCTAGGAGTGGTAAGATTGTGGGAGGTAGATTAGCTAGGGGGTTGTAGATTAGCTAGGAGTGGTAAGATTGTGGAAGGTAGATTAGCTAGGGGGTTGTAGATTAGCTAGGAGTGGTAAGAATGTGGAAGGTAGATTAGCTAGGAGGTTGCAGATTAGGTAGGAGTGGTAAGATTGTGGAAGGTAGAATAGCTAGGGGGTTGTAGATTAGCTAGGAGTGGTAAGAATGTGAAGGTAGATTAGCTAGGGGGTTGTAGATTAGCTAGGAGTGGTAAGATTGTGGAAGGTAGATTAGCTAGGGGGTTGTAGATTAGCTAGGAGTGGTAAGATTGTGGAAGGTAGATTAGCTAGGGGGTTGTAGATTAGCTAGGAGTGGTAAGAATGTGGAAGGTAGATTAGCTAGGGGGTTGTAGATTAGCTAGGAGTGGTAAGAATGTGAAAGGTAGATTAGCTAGGGGGTTGTAGATTAGCTAGGCGTGATAAGATTGTGGGAGGTAGATTAGCTAGGGGGTTGTAGATTAGCTAGGAGTGGTAAGATTGTGGGAGGTAGATTAGCTAGGGGTTGTAGATTAGCTAGGAGTGGTAAGATTGTGGAAGGTAGATTAGCTAGGGGGTTGTAGATTAGCTAGGAGTGGTAAGAATGTGGAAGGTAGATTAGCTAGGAGGTTGCAGATTAGCTAGGAGTTGTAAGATTGTGGAAGGTAGATTAGCTAGGGGGTTGTAGATTAGCTAGGAGTGGTAAGAATGTGGAAGGTAGATTAGTTAGGGGGTTGTAGATTAGCTAGGAGTGGTAAGATTGTGGAAGGTAGATTAGCTAGGGGGTTGTAGATTAGCTAGGAGTGGTAAGAATGTGGAAGGTAGATTAGCTAGGGGGTTGTAGATTAGCTAGGAGTGGTAAGAATGTGGAAGGTAGATTAGCTAGGGTGTTGTAGATTAGCTAGGAGTGGTAAGAAAGTGGAAGGTAGATTAGCTAGGGGGTTGTAGATTAGCTAGGAGTGGTAAGATTGTGGAAGGTAGATTAGCTAGGGGGTTGTAGATTAGCTAGGAGTGGTAAGATTGTGGAAGGTAGATTAGCTAGGAGTGGTAAGAATGTGGAAGGTAGATTAGCTAGGGGGTTGTAGATTAGCTAGGAGTGGTAAGATTGTGGAAGGTAGATTAGCTAGGGGGTTGTAGATTAGCTAGGAGTGGTAAGATTGTGGGAGGTAGATTAGCTAGGGGGTTGTAGATTAGCTAGGAGTGGTAAGATTGTGGAAGGTAGATTAGCTAGGGGGTTGTAGATTAGCTAGGAGTGGTAAGATTGTGGAAGGTATTTTAGAAGAGCACTCTGGCTGCAGGTCACGAGGCGAGGATCAACTGTATCATCTGTACAGGAGAGTTTATCTTCAGCACATCCCACGACAGGACGGCCAAAGCCTGGCTCTTTGACATGCAGGATGTGCCACAGCGACCTGATGATGATGCAAGCATTCGTTCCTTCCAGGTACCTCTGCTCTCTCTCTCTCTCTCTCTCTCTCTCTCTCTCTCTCTCTCTCTCTCTCTCTCTCTCTCTCTCTCTCTCTCACACACATACACACACACACATATATACATATATATATATATATATATATATATATATATATATATATATATATATATATATATATATATATATATATATATATATATATATATATATATATATATATATATATATATATTATATATATATATATATATATATATATATATATATATATATATATATATATATATATATATATATATATATATATGTATATATATATATATATATATATATATATATATATATATATATATATATATATTTTTTTTTTTTTTTTTTGCTTTGTCGCCGTCTCCCACGTTTGCGAGGTAGCGCAAGGAAACAGACGAAAGAAATGGCCCAACCCACCCCCATACACATGTATATACATACGTCCACACACGCAAATATACATACCTACACAGCTTTCCATGGTTTACCCCAGACGCTTCACATGCCCCGATTCAATCCACTGACAGCACGTCAACCCCGGTATACCACATCGCTCCAATTCACTCTATTCCTTGCCCTCCTTTCACCCTCCTGCATGTTCAGGCCCCGATCACACAAAATCTTTTTCACTCCATCTTTCTACCTCCAATTTGGTCTCCCTCTTCTCCTCGTTCCCTCCACCTCTGACACATATATCCTCTTGGTCAATCTTTCCTTACTCATTCTCTCCATGTGCCCAAACCATTTCAAAACACCCTCTTCTGCTCTCTCAACCACGCTCTTTTTATTTCCACACATCTCTCTTACCCTTACGTTACTTACTCGATCAAACCACCTCACACCACACATTGTCCTCAAACATCTCATTTCCAGCACATCCATCTCCTGCGCACAACTCTATCCATAGCCCACGCCTCGCAACCATACAACATTGTTGGAACCACTATTCCTTCAAACATACCCATTTTTGCTTTCCGAGATAATGTTCTCGACTTCCACACATTCTTCAAGGCTCCCAGAATTTTCGCCCCCTCCCCCACCCTATGATCCACTTCCGCTTCCATGGTTCCATCCGCTGCCAGATCCACTCCCAGATATCTAAAACACTTCACTTCCTCCAGTTTTTCTCCATTCAAACTCACCTCCCAATTGACTTGACCCTCAACCCTACTGTACCTAATAACCTTGCTCTTATTCACATTTACTCTTAACTTTCTTCTTTCACACACTTTACCAAACTCAGTCACCAGCTTCTGCAGTTTCTCACATGAATCAGCCACCAGCGCTGTATCATCAGCGAACAACAACTGACTCACTTCCCAAGCTCTCTCATCCCCAACAGACTTCATACTTGCCCCTCTTTCCAAAACTCTTGCATTCACCTCCCTAACAACCCCATCCATAAACAAATTAAACAACCATGGAGACATCACACACCCCTGCCGCAAACCTACATTCACTGAGAACCAATCACTTTCCTCTCTTCCTACACGTACACATGCCTTACATCGTCGATAAAAACTTTTCACTGCTTCTAACAACTTGCCTCCCACACCATATATTCTTAATACCTTCCACAGAGCATCTCTATCAACTCTATCATATGCCTTCTCCAGATCCATAAATGCTACATACAAATCCATATGCTTTTCTAAGTATTTCTCACATACATTCTTCAAAGCAAACACCTGATCCACACACATCCTCTACCACTTCTGAAACCACACTGCTCTTCCCCATATATATATATATATATATATATATATATATATATATATATATATATATATATATATATATATATATTATATCTATTCATATTTATATTTTGTCGCTGTCTCCCGCGTTAGCGAGGTAGCGCAAGGAAACAGACGAAAGAATGGCCCAACCCCACCCACATACATGTGCATATACATACACTTCCACACACGCACATATACATACCTATACATCTCAACGTATACATATATATATATATATATATATATATATATATATATATATATATATATATATATATATATATTTTTATTTTGCTTTGTCGCTGTCTCCCGCGTTTGCGAGATAGCGCAAGGAAACAGACGAAAGAAATGGCCCAACCCACCCCCATACACATGTATATACATACACGTCCACACACGCAAATATACATACCTATACATCCCAAATGTACACATATATATACAC